>NW_015659923.1:738580-739746 GCF_001515625.1 Sinocyclocheilus rhinocerous | reverse complement strand
TATATATATATATATATATATATATATATATATATATATATTCAGAATTTTGGGGTTGGTAAGATTTTTTTTGGAATGAAAAGAAGTCTCTCCTGTTTACCAAGGCTACATTTATTTAATTAAAAATACAGCAAAAACACAACAGCAATGTGGTGAAACATTACTACAATAAATACGAAAGATAAATAATCTTTGAAATTAATCAATAATTATAAATGTGATTTTTATTTTTAAATTTACATTACCATTTAAAATTTTGGGGTTGGGAAGATTTTTTTGTTTTGTAATGAAAAGAAGTCTCATGTTCACCAAGGCAGCTTAAAATTACGGAGATGACGAGTCAGTGTCGCCGACTTCATCTCTTAAACCGAAAGCAAAGAAAGCACTAGTTTATAAAATTATTAAAATGTTTCATAACCATTACTTCTGCGGTGCGCTGAGGCAAGCTTTATCCGTGCGCTTGAGCGCATATATTAGGCTACGTAGGCAATTAAAGGCTTATTATAATGATTTAAATGGTTAATTAATAAACGTGCGATTAGTCGACTAATGCTTAAAATGAACGACTACTAGTCGACCAGAAATTCACAGGTATATTCTCCATCAGTAAATGTTAGAAAGCCATGGAAATATTTCCATTTTTATGTCAGAAGTGCATGAGCCTTCTGCTTTGGGATTCTCCGCTCAACTTCACTTCAGTGAACGAGCTCCACTGCGCGCATGCGCGCCAAACAATAATTCTGACTAAAATATACATTTCGCTGAAATATTTGTTCCAACTTGTTCTAAACATGTGACAAGCTTCATATTAAGGCCTTTAAAAACTGGTAAGACAGTCTTTTCGCATATTAGTTTAAGCGGCTCGGCCCGTCAGATGCTCTGACAGAAAGGCTGCGTGTGCCGCTGACAGAGACAGGATAATGTTACTCGCGCTGTTTAATGTGTTTGAGATGTGTTGTCTTCCTGAATGCATAACTTACATTTTACAGGTATATTCTCCATCAGTAAATGTTAGAAAGCCATGGAAATATTTCCATTTTTATGTCAGAAGTGCATGAGCCTTCTGCTTTTGGATTCTCCGCTCAACTTCACTTCAGTGAACGAGCTCCACTGCGCGCATGCGCGCCAAACAATAATTCTGACTAAAATATACATTTCGCTGAAAT
>NW_015659923.1:736829-737835 GCF_001515625.1 Sinocyclocheilus rhinocerous | reverse complement strand
ATTTATTTTCATTTTTAGTTTAGTGAATTTAACTTCCACTTTAAAAGCCTTATTTTTTTTTAGATTGCAATATTACAATGTAGGAATGAAATGTGATTTTAACCCTTTTTTGCACATAATATAAAGGCTTACATTCTTACATTACATTCATAATATAAAGGCTAAATGTGACATGTAGAATTTTAAACCTACAAGTAAGTCTATTTTTATAATAGCACTGACTGTAAAGTGACTGTAATAACACATTTTACTAGCTTTCGTTCTCATTTATTTTCATTTTTAGTTTAGTGAATTTAACTTCCACTTTAAAAGCCTTATTTTTTTTTAGATTGCAATATTACAATGTAGATGATTTTAGCAAATGGCTGCAATATAACAAAGAGTGAAAAATTTAAGGGGGTCTGAATACTTTCCGTACCCACTGTATATTAAATACAGAGTTTTTTTAATCCAAATACAAAAATGAAAATACCGAGATATATACACCGTATATCGCAAATCGGCCAAAAAACACTGAAATATGAATTTTTGCCCATATCGCCCAGCCCTAATTAAATTGATTAAAAATACAGCAAAAACAAAACAGCAATATTGAGAAATATAAATACAACTTAAAATAACTGATTAAAAAAAATATAAAATATAAATATTTAAATCATTGGTGCTCAAAAACATTTCTTACTATTGTTTATGTTAAAAACAGCTGCTTACTGCTGCTTAAGTGCTGTTTAATATTTTATTCTTATGGTATTCTTAATCTTAATTTTTCTGTGGAAACTGTGACATTGTGTTCAGGATTCTTTGATGAAGACAAAGCTAAAAAACTAAAAAATATTTAATTTATTTTAAATGCTTTTGTAGTATGAAATGTCTTTACTGTCACTTTTGATTCATTTTAATGCACCCTAGCTGAATAAAAGTATTCATTTCTTAAAATATATATGTATATATGTATGTATATACATATATATATATATATATATATATATATACATACACACACACA
>NW_015659923.1:716986-736818 GCF_001515625.1 Sinocyclocheilus rhinocerous | reverse complement strand
CCTCAGTGAACTAATACAGTGATATAAGACCTCAGATCTCAGAATACACTTTATTGATGATTATGCGAACTATATACAGGCAAGCAAATGAGGTCAGAAGAACGCAATGCGCTGCATTTACTTTATAATTTCTTTCCCTTACCACTGATCTATTGAGTCAACAGTCCTACAAAGATATCAATACCACGATTAGTTTTAACCATATGCAACCACTTTATATTGACATAAAAATAGGAGTTCAAAACCGCCTATGTGTATTACTGCTGCAAATTTAAACCGGAGAAAGCATTGACGTGCTATCACACACAAGGGACCGTCTGACAATTCCACTGACTGGTTTAAAACGTCCAATGTATTTTAATTAAAATGATTTTTAACATTTCAGATAAAACACTGTCAAATTGTAAAGCTCGTATTGCTCATAGTGATTTACTACAGGTGAGATTTTGACAATACCTCCCTTCATATATGTACAGTATACAATTATTTACATATAAAAGATCCCCGGAAAGGGTTTTTTCATGTTCCAACGGTTGTAGTACGTTGCTAGTTACAAGACTGACTTCATGTGAAATTTTGCCAATATCTCCCTTACTGTATGCACCATTCACAATTATTTAAAACAAACAAAAAATAAAATCTGTAGGACCCCAAAAGGGATTTTTCATGTTCCAAAGGTAGTATAATATATTGATGTACTTTATGTACAGTAAGGGAGGTATTAGCAAAATTTCACCTATGTAAGTCAGTCTAGTCACTAGGAATGTACTACAACATTTGGAACATAAACTATGTGAATTACAGTAATTTCTAAAGAATATTTATTTACTGTATATACAATAAGGACGATATTGGCAAAATTTCAACTGTAGTAAGTCAGTCTGGTCACTAGTAACATACAACATTTGGAATACAACACGAAAAAAAACCATTTTGGTGAATTACTGTAATTTTTTTCTTAAAAAATATTTATGTAGTGTACATACTTGGGTCAGCACAGCTTCACACAAGCCATGATACAAGTAAAGCAAACTAAGCAACCAAAAGCAATATATGTTTTCCTCAGATGTAATGTTAGTTCTGAACATCAGCGTTGGATAAAATAGCCTTGAGTTTGCATCATCAGTAAGATCTGAGTTTGGTCTTTTAATAGCTGTCGTTGCATTAATGCACTTACTGAGCCGTGTAATGTTTTCTTTAACTGATTTCCTAGGGTAAACAGCGTGAAACCTTGCGCGTTAGTTCATATTCTACATCTGCTTAACTGTCGGTATAGTTCGCATCATCAGTAAAACTTTTTCTGAGATCTGAGGTCTTATAGTTCACTGAGGAGCGTTATGCGTCGTTTAGGAATCCTGGAGTGTGATGTATGAGGGGGAACCCCAGTATTACAGCACAGCGTCACACAAGCCATGATACAAGTAAAGGAAACTAAGCAACCAAAAGCAATATATGTTTTCCTCAGATGTAATGTTAGTTCTGAACATCAGCGTTGGATAAAATAGCCTTGTAATCTTCTATGTGGTAGAGAAAGCTGCTTACATGTAGGCTACGGGAAACAGCAAAGATGTTGAATTAAACATACACACAATCAGCTTTTCCACATGTTTATACTGGCCCCGATAATCAAAACTTCTACTTGGCGCTTGCTCCATTTCTGCAAATCAGTTTTTGTGAATGAATGACTTAATCCACCTGTTGCTTTGGTCTTCATGAACAGCCGCTTGCGCCACCTGCTGGTGAGCGACTGACAGCAGCTGGAGATCGTGCATCGGTGCTCTACTGCTATTCCTGCAGCTCCCGGATGTGCAATGGTGAATTTTCTGTCGAATTTTAACCACTGAAAACCAGCGAATTTGGAAAATGAAATAAAATGGATTGTTAATGCAATGTATTATTTTTTCAGTCAGTGCTATTCAACGTGCTTTTTTGTTTCAAAGACATATGGCATTATTTTTCTTCCATATATGTATATGTATCTTACTGACCCCCAAACTTTTGAATGGTAATGGTAAATACAGTTAAACTGAATGTTCATTTATTTGTAACAGAGATGCATCTTCTAGGCAAATCTACACAACTACATGAAATGAGCACGAATAAAAACATCAAGGGAGCATTAATTAAATGCAAAAGCAATAGAGTAAATTTTAAAAGGCCAAATCACAATCCTAACACAATAAATCCACTACGCAATGTTCATACCGTGCACCATTTTCTCTGTTAAGTGAGGCATTAAAACAGCAAAATTAAGCTGTTATGAGATTAAACTACAGCAAGCAGCATTTATTAGTTTTAAATATTTCCTCAAATAGGGAGAAAAACACACACTCTCTCCCTGAAGGTTCAATGTCATACCATTATTTCCAGCTCTCACCTCAATGGGGTATTCATCCTCCATGGGGCAGTTGAGATGGTTTCCAAGGTGCTCATCTCCTTCCTCTTGCTCAGGTGAGTCAGATGGCTCTGGAGGAGGGGGCGAATGAGGTCGAGTTCGAGGGGAGGCGCCCCCTGCACTGGCCTGGTCCCGTTCGACCAGGAGGGTGATGGTGGGGGAGGTGCCGGTAAGCAGCGCTACTGCCTGGTCATGTCTGGCCTCTGTCATGTCTACACCATTGATCTGGAGCGACAGCCAAACACCAGAGGATCAGAGAGGGCCAATAAGCCCACAACGGGCATATGAAAGCCCCTTATGCTGAGCTTGTTACGTCTTATGGGCTCTTTAATTACTATATGCAGCATTTCATTTAGCTGGGTTTTTAAGGAACGTTAGAGTCCAGGTGTTAGTTGAGTGAAATATGTTCCTGTACAGGACTGATCTGGATCATCATGTGAGTGACAGCCAATGTGGAGCCCTCTCATGCATTCAAAGAGAAAGTGATTTCCACTTCACCTACATATACTCGGTTTTGAAAACCTGGGTTCTCAGTGAAAAATCATGCATCAAATCAAAACGTTGAGACACATTTGACCAGGGAAGTGAAAAGAGAAGGCAATGTGCAATAGGAGAAAGAGGAAATGCTGGAGATGCTTTAGGTAGCAAGATCACGTATTGTGTTAGAGAGAGTATAAAAAGAGCAGATTCAAGAAAACCGTGACCAAACTCTACTACAGCTTGTCATATTTCAATGTATTCCAGATATATCTCATATACTTTGATTAGAGGACCTTGCATTCACAAAATGTGAGCTTAGTCCAGGACAAATTAGTTATAATGGTAACATGCACTTTAAAAGTTCGATTACAGCTGTACTAAAGCAATAAAACACCTTTTAAAAATGCCATGTAAACACTTTAGTCTCACTGAAATAGTATCAGTCTGGTTTTTGGTAAGGCAGACTAACAGATCTGTATGTGATTGTAACATGGCTTTGTCCAGCAAACTACAAAAGGCCTCGGGATTGAGCTGACAATCCTTGAAATATTCGATTATGCATCATGTCATCTATACCTGGACAGACAGATATTGCAACCTGACTACATAAAAACCTATCTCAACTCCATTATAACTTTGTATATAAAAGTACTACTGATTCATCACATTACTACCCTTTAACGATGGGTCTTTAAATACTACCCTTTAATTATGATCTGGCTCATGTCTTGACACCACATGCTGTGTTGAAACTGTGGCCTAATGCTGCTGCATTTTTGTGCATTTTCACAAAGACTGTACAATATTTGAGATTCTCTTTGTAAAGCCAAGGCATGTGGCCTAACCTGTCCTGCTTTCCATGTGAGGGAAGACTATTCTTGATTTCTGGTTACTTTGTTTAGCAGTAAGAAGCTCCACCATGGTGACAAACAGAGGTCAGCACTGACCATTCAGTACCGGCGCTTACCACAGGGTGACAGAACGGCAGCTGCTAGGGTAACGCATGCAGTTACCATAACAGCAGGCCCACAGAACAAGTCAAAAACCTCCCATCACCACACCCGACACCAAGCAGGCAAGAAGTGTGTTAGTGAAAACTCATGCAAGGAGAGAGGGAGAAGAAGCAAAATCTCGAAATAAAGAGAGGGCTCAAGGGAGACAAAACAGTTGGGATTATAATTGTTATAATGCTGAGTCGCAATATGGGCAAGGTTACTAGGAGAGAAGTTCATAATTTCATTGTGCAAAGCAGAAAGGTTATGGTGTACAGCACAGTAAAACAGCAGAAGACTGTGCTAAAACTAACTCACCCATGCAGTGAGCTGGATAATAATGGCTTATTATTATTTTTATGTTTCTCACAATGTAAAGTGAATTTATTTCGATCTAATACCCAGGAACAAAAAAAATCTATTATATAGCTGCACAGCTGACCCACAAATGCAGATGTTGTCATTTACTCACACCCAAACCCAAACCTGTTTGATTTTATTTTGTAAGGCACAACATGAGACTATTTTCTTCTGTATAATGAAAGAGAATAGTGACTTTCAAGCTTCAAAAGGGACAGTATGTGTGCTACATTTTAAAACCATACAATAGCTTTGTGTGAAGAACTGACTGAAATCAAGTCATATTCCTGCTCATATACAGATCTAGTGCATCACAATTCGTTATGAGAACCAAACCCTATGATATTTGGCATCACTGAGATTAAATGAAGACATGGCATGACTTCTTTATGTGCTACATTTTAATATACGGGAACATGAATGAGATTTGAAAACTACGTAAATGAGTCTCTCTCTTGCAAAACTATCATGGTTTTAGAAGATTTAGAATGCAGCCCATGATTGTATGGATTACTTTCATGGCACTGTTTGGCATTGTGGAGCTTGACAGACCCTGGTAACTATTCATGTTTTGTATGGAAAACAAGTGTCAAAAATGTGCAAAGTGCATTCCAAGGAACAAATTCTGACAGATTTTTTTAAATGGCATGAAGTTGAGTAAATAATAACGTTTACTATTTTTTGAGTGAACTATCCTTTTAAACCTAAATTAAACTGATAAGCTACATTAACTAGAAAGAGAGACGGATGAACTCACTGATATGACCCTGTCTCCCACGTGCAGGATATTGTCTCTGTGAGCAGCTCCTCCTTCAGCAATACGAGAGATGAAGATTCCCTGCGAGACAAGCAGAAAAACACAGCCAATGATAATCTCATCTCAATACAAGTTTTTGAAGGAATTTTCCTATGAACACCAAGGATGCATTTATTTGACCAAAAATACAGTAAAAAGCATGATTGTGAAATATTAATATAAATGTTTTCTAAAATAATACACACAAAAAAATACACAAAGAAACATTCACAAAGAAGTGATTGATTTTTTATAATTTAGAGCTACAACTCATGGCAATAAACAAATGAAAAATAGAAAGTAAATATAGTAAATAGTAAATAACTAAACTATAAAACAAAAGAAAAAAGCTTTTGAAAGTTTATCCTTGAATAACAAATATAGAACTAAATCCGGTCTCATTTGATTAACACTCTTTTTATAAGAATCAAAAGAAAAGTAAAGAGTCCTAGGGGAGTTTCACAAAGAATTAAAAACAGGTAATACACTTGTAGTAACACAATGCTAGTATCTCTTGCAGTGCTATATTAGCTGCTGACTTGAGCTGGCTTCAACTGAGTTCAGTGCTCCTGTACAGCTGTTAAAGGGTTAGTTCACCCAAAAATGAAAATTAGCCCATAAATTACTCACCCTCAAGGCATCCTAGGTTTATATGACTTTCTTCTTTCAGACGAATCCAGTCGGAGTTATATTAAAAATTGTCTTTGATCTTCCTAGCTGTTTAATGGCAGTCAGTGGGTGTTGCAGTTCATCAGTCCAAAAGAAGTGAAATAAAGCCCATCCTTGCATAATAAAAAGTGTCTCACACGGCTCCGGGGGGGTGAACAAAGTCCTCCTGTAGCGAATCGATGCGTTTTTGTAAGAAAAATAACCATATTTAAAATCTAATAATCAATTTAATCTAGCTTGCGCTCACTGTTGTACACGGAAGCAGCTCCGGACGGATGACGTCGGCGTTGCGCATGCGCCGCTCAGAAGTGATGAACGCGGAAGCGCAGGGAAGAGATCAAAACAAAACAATGGTCACGGATTAGAAGTACAAACCAAGGATTTGTAAAGAAGAATGTAGGAGGATTTCGAAATATAGGCCAAGTGGAGACTGGTTTTCCTTTGCTAAAGTGAGGAAACTTTGCTTCCTTTGCTCCTGTAACCAAACGTTGGTTTTCACGAGACTCACCGCCCGGAGCTGCTTCCGTGTACAACTGTTGGCGCAGGCTAGATTAAAGTGATTATTACGTTTTGAATATGGATATTTTTCTTACAAAAACGCATCGATTCGCTACAGGAGGACTTTGTTCACCCCCCGGAGCCGTGTGAGGCACTTTTTATTATGGATGGATGCACTTTATTTCACTTCTTTTGGACTGATGAACTGCAACACCCGTTGACTGCCATTAAACAGCTTGGAAGATCAAAGACCATTTTTAATATAACTCCGATTGGATTCATCTGAAAGAAGGAAGTCATATATGCCTAGGATGGCTTGAGGGTGAGTAAATAATGGGCTAATTTTCATTTTTGGGTGAACTATCCCTAGAGCTAGTCAGTATGCTGGAGTAACATGCTGCAATGCCTCAAGCCTCTAGAGCAGAAATGATCCTGCTGACCTTAGCTTAAAATTACCTGCCTTGCTTTTAGCAGTTTATTATATGGGCTTATTTACAACTCTAAAGATGTAACAGACCATGTAGTATTAAAAGAACAAACTATTGACGACCCTCAAGGCCACTTAATTCTTCAAAGACAAATCTCAACAGTTTAACAGATACACAGTCTGCAAACAGCCTTTGTCAGCACTTTCACAGTATGTTCTCTGAAATTGTGATCAGAACGTTTCATGCTGAAGACTCAAAGCAGCAAACAGACCAGCAGACAAGTCAGTGAGATCTACTTGTTAGTAAAAACAAGCACAAATGCCAAGCAGAAGGACAAAAACAGGACTTACAATTACTCAGCATAGAGTGTGTGCATGTGCTAATGTGTGACTGTGTCTCCTTCGTGAAAGTGGTGCAAAAATGTGGCCATGTCAGAAAGATAGAGGGCAGTATGATGTGTGTCTGCAGCGGAGATCCAAAAATACTTCATCCCCTGCTATCCGATAATCTACTGGCTCTATCAGGTGTCAGTCCCTGGAATTCTAATCATTGCCATCTCGGTCAGCCATCCTAGAGGTGCATCATGCAGAAGCTTACGCAGTCCATACGCTTCTGCTAAACATGTTAAACATACGGAGAGAACGGATGACATGTCCTGACTTCCGTAAACCACACTGCACAACCTGACACTGAAGCAATGAACACACCATAAAATATTCACTACAAGGTCACTGCAGTCACCCGGATCCAGTACGTATCCAGCCCAGATGGTGGATCAACACCTAGAGATGACCTCAACAGCCCTGAATGTCAGCGGAGACCAGGACAACTAGGTGAGCCCCAGAGACAGATCCCCAGTGAAGACCTTGTCTCCTGGATGGCCATCGGGACAAGACCACAGGAACCAGTTGAGTCCTCTGCACAATGTGTCTTTGCTGCAGCATGTAACAACCTGCTGGTTCGTCTGGCCAGAGGAGAACTGGCCCCCCGACTGAGCCTGGTTTCTCCCAAGGTTTTTTCTCCATTCTGTCACCGATGGAGTTTTGGTTCCTTGCCGCTGTCGCCTCTGGCTAGCTTAGTTGGGGACACTTCATTTCCAGCGATATCATCGACTTGATTGCACAGATACTATTTAAACTGAACTGAGCTGGATGATGACATCACTGAATTCAATAATGAACTACCTTTAACTGAAAATTGAGTGTTTACTATTGTCCTTATGCATTATTGACACACTATTTTCCTATTTAATGCTGTTAAGTTGCTTTGACACAATCTGTATGGTTAAAAGCGCTATATAAAAATAAAGGTGACTTGACAAGTCAAGTAACGAGTGTATATTGTTACGTCTGGAGACGTAGTCTTTATTGTTATGATTTATCAGAAAAGCTGTGTTTTCTTTAATGTGTCTTTTTTTTCCCCCTCCATTAACCCTTTGCCTCCTCCTACTCAATCTGTCTGGCAGGTAGCTGATTGCCCCCAGCTGCAGCTGCTTACCAGTTAAGAGTGAGCCAGCATAAAAGCACAGCAGCAACTACCAAAGTTTGAGAAAACGGTCCCCCAAGAGCTTTCTCCAGAGCGCTGTCTTTGTCCTGCCCAGCCTGTTGCTGTTGTTTACAAACTTGTATAATATTGTTTGGTTTATTTGGAAGTTGTAGGGAGGTGGGTGCCATTTTTGTTGAATCCTGTTTTCTCCTGTTTTGGGGCCAGGAAGGGAGTTAGGATACAAACCTGTTGTTATTTTTCTTTTCTTTGTTAGATTAGTTAGAGGCTTAAATTATCTAGTTAGATTGTTTTGTTTGTTATTTTGGCCTTGCCCTCTCCTGAAATTATTGCTTCCCTTTTATTTATTTTTAATTCTTTTTTCTTATTTTTAATATACCTTTTGTATTTGTTCCATGAGCTGTCAAATAAAAACCTTTATGGTAATTTGTTGCTTGTGGTGCTGTGACAGGACTCAGACTAGCACTCTTTAAATTATTTGTTGTTTTGTTGCGTCCGCTTACACCCCTAGATTCATGCGGGACGTAACAATATGCAATAGCGTCTTGTGTTTACCGTGTCTCCTACTCGGTACGGGGTTGACCCTTTCCCTCCAGCAATGCTGAACCCTAAACCTTTATCGTTGCGGACCAGAGAAGTGGCTAGTCGCAGTGTTGGTCCACCGCTGACAGCCGGAGAGGCAGGGTCCAGGAGGAAAGGCAGCCCACTGGACCGTCTCTCCCGGGGGAAATAATCATCTTCTGGTCTCAGTGGAGTGGTGGTGATGGCGTTCTCTGGTTCAACCATGCGTTCTCGCAGAGCGGTCATAACCACGGCCGTCCCTGAATTGCGCAGGGCCTCGACAGCTGTGTGATGTTCCGCTCCGTGCAGGTCTACTCCGTTCACCTGAGAACAGACGAATACAATGATTGAGGATTTAAAGCAGCGTGAATGACTGGTTCTGAAAGGGGCAACTCAAAAGAGAAAATGAAAACAGATGTTCACCTCAAGAAGTTTGTCTCCCACTTTGACCCCAGCACGAGCTGCAGGGCCCTCTTCTGACACTCTAGAGATGAAAATACCCTGAAAAGGACATATACAGTACATTAAAACAAACCACACACACAAGCATTTACTGAAACTCATGTATTGTGTGAAAGCTCATTGAAATGTACCTCATCATCGCCCTTATAGGGCGTAGATCCTTTCCCCCCTGCAATGCTGATGCCTAACCCACCGGTCTGCCTCAGGATAGTCAGGGTCAGCTACAGATGAAGCAGAGAGATCAGAAATTCACAGACAAATGCAGAACGAAATACTTCAAAACATTTGCTATAACATGCGTGGCTTGACTCACAAAACAAAAAACAAACAAAAAAGTTTTCATGCAGTGCATGCTTGTTTAGAAAGTATTTCTAATATGAATGACTGCATCTTTGTTCAGACAGATCAAATATATTGTCCCAACCAGCCTTCTTTCCTTGATGTACACAATGCGTTCATTTACATACATTAAAAAATTTGCTCTAATTTATGGATTATTGGACAAGCTTTTCATATTCAGACATGCATTTAAAAACCAAGATGAAATAACACAGAAGCCCAACACCTCTGTTGATAAGATGAGCCCTTGATATTTGCAAGCTGGATCAGCCTGACTGCTTTTGTCTATTTATTGAAGCAGTTTGGGAATGTGACAGACTAAGTGGTTTACCCACATCTTTTCGATCTTTGGAGTGAAAAATTCAACACTACAGGATTATAAAAAGTACTGGTGTGAATTGTACATGATGCACACAGTTAAGGCAGGATTCAGGAATATGCCAGACGACTACGATTTTGTAAATGGTTACAGAGAAAAACTGGGCATCATAGACTTAACAACTGGGAAAAAAAGTCTGTGCCCACCAAATTTTATGCGGTTTTAAAATCTGCACACTGGCTCTGACTTTTTGCAGCTACCATTGACTTGCCCAGACTGTAAATCAGGGCAAATATAGAAAAATCTAGGCAAACGTAGTGTAGTGTATTCCAGCCTTTACTCACACTGGACAGTTTGTATGTACAGACACCATAAAGTCTATCCAAAATGTATGTTGATCTGTTCTATACAGAAAGTTTGTTTACATGCACATCTTTTATGTTCATGTTCAAAAGGTCACGTAAGTCTGTTGTGCATGTAAGGAATCAATGAATCCCAAGTAGACAATTTCATTATGAGACTAATGTGATGAATGAGATGGGCCAGTAAGATTTTGTTTTAATGTTTTTGGATTCTGTGCTCAAAAGAACAGCATTTATTTGAATTGGTAACTTTACTGTCACTTTTTGAGTTTAATGCATCCTCGCTGAAGTCTTACTGACTTCAAACTATAGTGTATATAAAATTATTTACACCAAGAACAAAGTTGCTCCAAGAATCAGCGAAAGACATTTAATCAAGTCAAATTCAACTACTTTAACACTATATTTAATACTTATCATATATAACATTATACATTTTATCAAATAGTCAAAAGTCTGAAAAATCAAGGAGAGGAAGCCAGCATTGCTGGGACAGGACACCAAGGATCTGTTTGATTAATGCAGACTGTATAAAGAACACATGCTCAAGTTTGAACATCACCTGCCTCAAAACTTGCATTGATTCAAGTTTTGCAGATTAATGGCAAAAGACTCCACATCTAGTTCAATGCTACTGAACATTGTACTGTAACACATTCATGGCCTAAAAAAGGAGGCTGAAGCCAATTCAATTCATAGTTATTTGTCCTTTTTTTTTAAAATAATGAAATCATGAGATAACAGAAACATTTAAAAAAAAATTAATATCAACTGTTTCACTGAGGAAATTTTTTTATCTTAAACCACTTTACATTTGTATTGACTGATTAAGTGATGGCACTCGTCACCAAACAGTCACACCGTGACATACCCAATATTCACAAAATGAATGGGAGGGTGGTGAACTTTTTTGTGGGATGGACTAGATGTGGTTGATTCTACAGCAGCAGCCATGCAAAGTGGGCATAGTGAGTGGGTAGATGAGAAAAAACAAAACTCAAGTGAAGAAGAGAGAACAATGTTCTTGGACAATGAAATCTTTAGAGACGTACAGCCCTTTGTGTGACTAATATAAATAAATGCTCAGCTTCAGGCATATTAATTAAACAAAGTGGAAAGTAATTATCTTATTTGGTCTAATGCTATGGCTGATGGTCACTTATCTTACATTGGCACTGGGTCAGGAATTACTAAAAAAAATAGTACTATCCATTCATTAAAATACAAAAAATTCTAAAAATGTATGACATGGATTAGTGTATTCAAATGGTTGAAAATGACTGACCTATCGCATTATTGTGATATATCAGAGAGGGTATTAACACTATGTTGAAATTAGTTGCATGACTGACAATATGGTAGCAGTATTTACATATTTTTATATTGCACTTTGAAAAAGAAAAACAATAATTTGGTGGGTTTTGGTTTTGGAGAAAACGTAAATCTGGTTTACGTGCAATTATACAATGACTGATTTTAGGGGAACACGGAACATCAGTCATACGAATGGCATATATTTTTACATGGCAAGTAACAAATGTAAATTATTTAATTACGGAAGTATAAACAACTACTTTTGTGGGTATTGTTCATTTCAATCAGACAAAACAGACACTTGTAATATGATGCAGCCAAAAATAAAAGTTTCCACTAGCTCATGTGCTAGCATATGTGCTCCTTGCTCCTAGGTGGCAGAACCTGACAGAGGGGTAGGCGGTGGAAAAGAGGGAAGAAAAGAAAAACAAGAAAACGATAGAAAAACAGGTTGCAGACAGTAATAGAACCTAGTTTGGAGAATAACATGGTAATGGAAACACAATGTTTCTTTAAAACGTAAGGGCAATTATTAAGATGAAAAATATAGTTTATGACATGCTTTCAATAACCACTGAAAATGCCTTTGTCCATAGACTTACATTGTAACTTCATTACTGCAAAAGCTTAACTTTATTATTATTATTATTTTTTTTTTTAAGTACTCAACCCAGAATATTCTTCAGCTAACAGCTGCACCATGACCATTTTTTCTCCAAACACTAAGATCTATTACAGCTGTGACTTATAAGTAAATGTTAGTCAGCAATTTCCCTAAGCATCCGGTGTGGATTAATGAAAGAATTTTGTGGTGAGTCGTGATTCCCTGAACTGCAGGTGAACGATGAGTGAGTAAATGAATGAATGATCAAAAGAGGGAGAGAGCGAGGAAGAGAGCGGGAGTTTGGGCGGAAAGAGAGTAGGTACAGACCTCTTCCTCCTCAATTCGAGCAGGCTCAATCAGCAGATTATTGACTTGATCAAATGACACCCCCTGTTAGGACAGGAACCAGCGAGAGGGCATGCAGATTAGTCAGGCCAAAAAAAAAAAAAAAACAGAAGCTGTATGACTGGAAATTAAAATAAATGGAACAAACATTCACACAGGTGACTGAATGACCGGCACACCTCCAAACACACACACCCACATTAAGAGAGGGCGCTTCCAAAACCACCACATATACAGCAAACAACACTGACCTACACACTTAAAGAGCTTTAAAACAACATAGCACAGCTCAGATCTCAGACTGCATTCAGCAAGCAGATTCAGCTCATGAAATAAAACGGCTATTATATGGAAAAGCTTGCTATTCATACAGTATCTGTACAAAAACATAATATTGCAATTCTGAAAAAAAAAGTAATTTTACAGTCACGTCACACTTTACAAAGGAAGTCTAAAATGTTTAGCAATTTTAGCAATTTAAAAAGACTTGACAGGGAAATCAAAACAACCAACTGTCTGGATTAAGCAACCCAAGTTACAGGTTGTCAATATTAACCCCAGACAAATCACTAGTGTGTCAATGCTGTAAAACACAGATATAAAGCAATTACCAACATCCACACAAATGTCAATATTCACAAAGGAACAGCAATTTACTTTTTTTTTCAAACTGAAAACATGCACACACAAGTCCTGCACAAGCATTCCTCAGCCACTCATCCATCCAGTCATGGAGACCACACACACACACACATGTCTGGTCAGCTATTATATATATATTTCTTGAGAAAATATATTTCTCAAGCCAACATAATCATAGCAGTCCAAGACCATTGTCTCATATGAATATCTTTCCAAATATAACATTGTTTTTATAACAAAGCCCATCTTAGTCAATTTATGTGAACAGCAATATATTTATTCATGCCTGGAATCTTGATAGTTTTCCTTGTAAACTAATTGTATAAAATTACTGTATTTAGTAAGTTGCACATGAATATAATTTGCATTATTTATAGACATTATAAACACATTTTAGTTCCCCACACTCCACAAAGAAATTCTTTAAATGTAACAGTATAGAGAACAATAATGAAAAATAAGTATAAAAAAACAAACGGCATTGTCATTCATAATAAAGAAGTCATGTCACATTTTAGATGATAAAAAGATGACATATTTTGCAAAATATGGTATACTATCAGTGCACCATAGTTCTACAAATAAACTGATTCTGTGCATTTATTTCCATTCAAATTGATGGAAACTAATAGAAGCACTTTTGGACCAAAAAAAAAAAAAACCCCACAAGAAAAACAAAAAATAAAACAAAACAATTGTGCCTTTGTCCTTTTGTACCCGTGGGGACCACAATTTAGGTCTCCACCGTGACACGAGTCCCCATGAGTCTGTGTGTAGTCAGGTTTAAGTCCCCACCAGGATATATAAACCAGTACACACACACCTTGGAGTTCCTGACCACGTTAAAAATATTTTAAACCAGATATATATAAATCTTGGCTTCAAAGATTAATTTTAAATATGTATAGCTGAATTAAATCATATTTAAGAATTCAATGAATAACTGCAAAGCATTATGTTGCATGTTTGTAGGAAATAAATTCTCACTCTCAGTGGTTGTTACAGTTTTTACATATTTGCTGCCTGTAAAACCCCTAAAGGGTTTATGCAATCTTTCTGGTTAAAGTATGCATTTTAAAGACCAATGAGAGTCCTCATATTTCTACACAATAAGAATTATAGAAAGAAAAAAAACAAAAACAGTGGAATTTTTCATTGATGTGAAGTTCAGGTATAATTTAAAATGATCAGCACACAGACAGTTGTGGAAAAGGTGGGCAAAGAGGGCAGTGTGCACTGATTTCCCCAGGCAACAGAGACAGCAAATGATGATGAGAAGCAAGAGCAGTGCTCAATGGGGTGGAGTCAAGCTGTGGAGGAGGAGCTAAACATAGCCAAAGGGTGGGGCAAAACAAGGAGAAGCTTTTTCATTTGAGGTTCTGTCCTTTTAATCAGACCAAAGGCAGAGGTCATATCCATGGATATACTTTGCATGGTGCCAATATTCATTCCAATGACACGATGGCTCTGATTCAATGAATGAAGCTGAATGAACAAATATTGTCACAGAGGGGTCTAAAAGTGTGAGACAACAAACTAAAACAAAAGTGAGACGAACCAAAAGACATTCTGAAATTTTCTGTACAGTACTGTTCAAAAGGTCAGAGGTCAGTAAGAATGAATGTGTCTTTTGATCAAAAGAGACAGGAGAGACTGGTAGAATGATTTCTGAAAGATCATGTGACACTGAAGACTGGAGTAACGGCTGCTGAAAATTCAGATTTGCCATCACAGGAATAAATTATGTTTTAAAAAAACTTTAATTTACAATTTAAAATTGTTATTTAAAATTGCAATAACATTTCACAAAAATCCTGTTTTTACAGTGTTTTTGTTCAAATAAATGCAGCCTCGGTGAGCCTAAGAGACTTCTACTAACCTCAAACTTTTGAACAGTATTATAACTCAAATTTTCTGCTGATAATACAATTTTGCATTTAAAAATTTGTATTACATTTTAAAAATGTAAAACGGACAGATTTACACTAGGGGTCTCAAACTTTTAGCACTGTATTTTGTATATCTTAGACTGAATAAATTCCGCACTCTGCACTAAGATGTGTGAACATGATTATTAAATAACTCCACTTAAACCCTCAGACCATATAAACTGATTTCACCAACTTTCAATTAAGTAACCCGGATTTCCCACACCATTGCTTCTAGAAGTGAGCCCTTCTTACCTTCACTGGCTGCAGGGACGAGTTCATCTGACTCAGCCTACTGTCTTCTAGCTCAGCTGCTTCTAGTCTTTGTTGAAAAGGGGTATTGACTATTACTCCTCCCTCGTCCTCCTCGTCTTCCTCCTCCTCACCATCCCTCTCGTCCTCAGGGGTGTGAGCAGTAGGTGAGAGGCCGTCATGACTGAAGCCTTGCAGCAGGGCGGCGACAGTCTCTGGTTTGGGCAGCTTGGTGATCTTGAAGTGCTTTTTGTAGTGTGGTGTGTCTTTACGTATGAGCCGCTGTTTCTCTGCAGGAAAAGGCGGCGTTCGAGAGTCCTCATCGCTCCTTTCAGCGTCTTCATCATCATCTTCATTTTCATCTTCTTCCTCCTCATCATCGCCACGGATGATGGGCTCTTCAGCAAAGTGCACAGTAGGCTGCGAAGGCAAGAAAAACAGTTTCCTGGATTACCAATGCAGTGACAGAATCATTATGGTTCAGAATCAAGGAAAAAACAGAAGGATTTTGTGAAACAAATGGCAACATACTCACACAAACCAAAACATTATCTTTACAGTAGCTTGCACTTGTACAATAGAGGTCACAGTTACATTCAGGATGTGCTGAACATACTTCATACATACCTCAGTATACTCCACCTCCATCTCATCCAGCTCCTCCTCTTCTTGACCCTGACCATCATTAATCTCCACCCCTGTACTGTTTACACCCCGCTTCTCATCCTGAGAAGTGGCAGAGGCGGTGCTACTGGATGCCTGAGAATCATGACTTTGATTGGACAGCCCACTCAACCGTTTCTGCTGTGAAAAACCATTATACATAATCAACGAAAAAAAACTGAGCAGTTCGTATCGAATATTTAAATGATAATAATATTAAAACAGTTTGTATGTAATATAAAAAAAATAATGTACTGACATAATATTTAAATGGTAAAATATTTTAAATAATAAATAAATAATAAAATGAATACAATTAAAACAATATATATATATATATATATATATACACATTTTAGATGATAAAAAGATGACATATTTTGCAAAATATGGTATACTATCAGTGCACCATAGTTCTACAAATAAACTGATTCTGTGCATTTATTTCCATTCAAATTGATGGAAACTAATAGAAGCACTTTTGGACCAAAAAAAAAAAAAACCCCACAAGAAAAACAAAAAATAAAACAAAACAATTGTGCCTTTGTTTGAATTTACCTCAGAGTCCGGGGACTCCAGATCCTCATCTGGCTTGGCTGTATAAGCCTCATTTCTTCTGGCTTCAATGACATTCTTCATTACCTTCAACTCACTGGGATGTGGTGTGGCTCTCCTCTGAAGACCCTGCTAGTTCACATATACAGCAAGAGTGTTAGCACATGTACACAATTTCATGTAAACAGTTGTCCAGAAATCATAAACATCCTGTACACATTTCCACGCTCACCCTCTTCTCTGCAGCAGTCTCCTCATCTTCCTCTTCGTGTTTGGAGTCATCCTGGAACTGAATGACCGATACCCTGTTCAAATTAGTGTCTGTGGGCCAGGTTTCATCAACGCTCCTGTCCAGTAGATTCTCTGCAAAGCATATTACAAAATATTGCAATTTGATGAGTGTCCTGGATTCACTATAGGTGTAGTCTTAGCCTCGGACAGCCGGACAGCATGGGCACAAACCAGCCACAGTCCTCTTTGTAGTGACTTTAAATTAGGGCTGCACGATTAATCGAATGCAGTTGTCATGCACATCTTGTCAGTAAAGCCGGTTCTGTGATTAGTAGTAAATCTCCATCACCTGCTTTCAGATGGAACAGCATTTACTACACAGAGCCGTAGATTAGCATTGCATTATAGATATACTTTAATATAATGAAAATTATAATAATAAGAACTCAGATAAACCATATATTGCCATAGTCGTGTGTTTATTAGTCACGTTGAATCAACGAAAGCATTTCAATCTTCTGTTTATTCAGCAACTGCCGGGTTTCTTCTGCGAGGTGTATTTGGAGTTTCTGCGTGAGAGCGCCCTCTGGCCTTCGGATGGAGATTTACTGCTGATCACAGAACCGTGCTTCACTGACAAGATAAGCATTACAATCGCAGCTTCGGTCTAATCGCGATTTCGATTTCATTTCGATTTATCGTGCAGCCCTACTTTAAATGAACTTTTTCAAACAAAAAGGACTACCACAGCATGATTTTATTGAATTTTTCAGTCAAATGGTCTGTTCCTGACTAAATTAGCAGCATAAGTCAGAAATAGTCAGAATAATCTGCAAAGTGGGGTAGACATTTAACCATTTAGTCCAAAGTCTGGTCAAATATATGCAAAGATGCAAAGCCTCTTTGGGTGTAACTTGACAGCTCCATTCACAAGGACGGAGGAGTGTCTTACCAAGGCTCGATGAGGGTTGCTGAGGCAGCAGGTAGCAGGTGAGAACTTTTTCCCCAGTCCGTTCGTCGTCCTCTGTCTGGAACTTCAGCATGGGCTGAGACTGGTTCTCTGCCAGCCACATGGCCTTCAGGTTCAGATTGGCCAATGCGAACGGTAAATTCTGCAACCTGGGACAGAGAGCAAGAGATGGAGAAACTTCAGTGCATGAAACAAACAGCTGGTAGCAATTCTTATGGTCACTCTGACATCCAAAACCTGTGATATAGAGAATGCATTTTCACCTGTTGCCTGCCACGTCCAGCACATGTAATTCTGTTGCATTGGCCAGCTCAGCGGGTAGTTTTTCCAAACGGTTATCTCTGAGGGAGAGCACGTTCAGGCTGACACATCCTCCCAGTTCTGCTGGCACGCTGCTCAAGCGGTTTCGGTCCACATTCAAGTTAGTCAACTTCTTCAGCTTCCCAAGTGAGCGAGGGAGGGACTGAAAGAGAAAGTTTTCATAATGGGCTCTGCTCTGACACGTCTGCGTTCCTCTTGAAATTTGGTAATGCAGTCCTGCTAATATTGTTACGATTAATTGTGATTACTCATTTATAAGTTATTTCAGATGAAAGCATCCTTTAAACAAACAAATGCAATGTAAATGAATTCCAATCTATAGCTGATTTGTTTACATATCATTCCCACTATTGTACGATTTAAAGGGGTCATATGATGCTTTTTAAAAGATCATTATTTTGTGTATTTGGTGTAACAGAATATGTTGACATGCTTTAATGTTCAAAAAACACATTATTTTTCAAATACTGTACATTATTGTAGGTCCTCTATGCCCCGCCTCTCTCAAACTAGATATGTGGGGGCGTGTTAGAACGAGCCGTTTTAGGGGGGCGTGGCAGAGTCTTAACTTTGATAAAGAATATCTCTTTGGTTTTGAGACTTTAGTCTTTGCAACTTCAGGGATCTTATCTATGCACAGTCAGCTTGTAACACTCCAAAGAGAAAGGAAAACTTGAAATCGCATCACCTTTAAAAAAAAAAAAACACTGTGGCACATACAGCAAAATAATATGGAAGCATTACATATAATATAACCTGATGCTCCAAAACCAGTGTCATAGAATTAAAGAAAGCGCAGTAAGCAAATAAAGGCAGACATAACAGATATCAGGTGGTGCAGGTTGTGTACCTGGAGAAGGTTCTCAGTCAACATAAGCTCTGTCAGGTTCTCACACTCGCCAATAGAGTCTGTGAGATGCACCAAGCGGTTCTGGTTCACTTTCAGAATGGACAACTTCTTAAGTGAGCCTGTTGAGAAAAACAAAGTTCACGGATGCCTTGAGATAAGTACAAAAACAACTGTAGTTATATTCAAATGGTTTCAAGATGAACACTGACTAAGGACAAAAACATGATTTTAAAATGAATTACACTGTATACGTAAGCGATAGTAACTGAAAAAACAAAACCTTTAACCTTAAACTTGTAATGACAGTGCAGCCATAGGATGACCTAAGTCTGCTGACACTAGGGGGCAGTGTTGTGATTCTCTAATCAATACAAAGATTTCTCAACTCAAGTTTAAACATCGACTATGATCACAACGGTTAAAAAAAGTTCTAATTTAGACAATTTTACATTATTAAAGGTGTATCTTATTGTCCTGAAAGAAACCAAATATTTTAAAGGTGACATATCATGAAAATCTGATTTTTCCAGGTTTTAAGTGCTATAATCAGGTCCCCGGTGCATCTACCAACCAAGGAAAGGTGAAAAAGATTAACCCAGTAACTTTGTTTTGGTAAGCCTTTTTCTGCAAGTGTCTGAAAAAACGAGCGTGTCTGATTTTGCTCCCTTGGTGACGTGGCAAAGGGATCTCATAATATTACCGCCCCTTAATCTGTAAGTTTACACCCATGGCGCCGTCATTTTGATTTCGCAAGCGACAACGGTGTAATGCCATGGCGAAAGTTTGAGTAAAACATGCTAACTGTTCTGCCTTTGGCTGCACAGACGAGCACAGAACACTATTTACAGTCCCAGCCTCAGAGGAGACAACAGAGCAGTGGATTTATTGATTTATTTACTGTATATTGCTGCTGCCACACAGATCTAAAATAAACATGCGATTTATTTCCCAGCTGTTTACCTTCACAGACATAAACGACTGTTTTTGTAACTC
>NW_015659923.1:710629-716261 GCF_001515625.1 Sinocyclocheilus rhinocerous | reverse complement strand
GTGAGCAGCAGCTCATTTGCATTTAAAGAGACAGGCCCGAAAAACAGCGTGTTTCTGCTTCCACTCAAAATAGGCATTTTCAAAATGATATAATAAATGATCTGTGGGGTATTTTGAGCGGAAACTTCACAGACACATTCTGGGGACACCAGAGACTTATATTACATATTGTAAAAAGGGGCATAATATGTCTCCTTTAACATTTTTGTTGTAACCTGATTGGAACTTTGACACCAGAGGATTCAAAATCTCCCTCTGGCTAATCATAAGACTCAAGTCACATGTGTAACTAAATGCCTACACCCTGTGAGCAAATAAGGTATCAGACTGAATGCAAGTGTGACCATTTTGTTTGTCACCTTACAGGTGCTGATTGATTTTAGACTGGGCAGCACTTAGTTTTCAGTAAGATGATTCAGAGTTTATGGTGAA
Source organism: Sinocyclocheilus rhinocerous (assembly GCF_001515625.1). Classification (NCBI taxonomy): domain Eukaryota; kingdom Metazoa; phylum Chordata; class Actinopteri; order Cypriniformes; family Cyprinidae; genus Sinocyclocheilus; species Sinocyclocheilus rhinocerous. Next base: position 715,829 of record NW_015659923.1, on the reverse strand, counting down.
GGCAGGACATGTTTATTTTAACAGCCATGTCTCTGTACAAAAAGCAGGAACAATCTCATATATATTGATGTTTGTAAGAGGGATATAGTTTCACCAATGCTGTCCGGCAAGACTTCCAGGAGGTTCTCAGAGAGCAGCAGGTCTGTGAGGGCGATAAGGCCACTGATCTCTGTGGGAAGCTCTGATAGACGGTTCTCTGACACGTCCAAGCAAACCAGCTGCCGCAGGTTCCCCAGCTCCTGTTAAACACAGAGGTTATCTTTCAGTCAGACGAAAGTGAATTAAGGCACTCTAGTTTCCACTTCAGTTATCACCAGAACAAGCACATGGCACATGCATTCAGCTGTGCTGAGGGTAAAAAATGTCTGAAAATTCATCTGCATGAATTTGAACCTTTATCTGAACTAGATATTTGAAACCATCAAGACAGATGACCAGTATGATAATGAGCCAATCAGAAGCTGTCTGTACTCACCGGAGGTAGTGAGGAGAGCTGGTTTCTGTCTAACCAAAGCTCACGAAGATTGGGCAATGCCCCAAGTGTGTCAGGCTGAACGGAAGAAATAAAAAGAAAGCAGATTAAAGACAGGATATGGGGCAATGAAACGAGGCAAACAATAATTTACTAAAAATAATTTAATGATAAAGCAATTGGCAGGCACTCAGGTTCAGCAAAGGAAATGATAATCAGAGATCCACTGGGGCAAACAAAAATAACAAGCTCTAAATAAACCTGAAAACATGGCATGCATGTGTGTGCATGGTTTCATAACTAAAATATCTAAATTATTCTCAGGACCAAACAAAACTATCCGCTTCTTACCAAAACTTCCAGTACATTGCTGCCCAGATCCAGCTGTTCCAGTTTAACCAGGAAGGAAAGAGAGCTAGAGGATGATCGAGACAGGTTTCACATTTAACGTTATTTTTATCAATTGTTTTTGGGTGTAAATTCAGAGCATGAACACTGACTGTGGATCTAATAACTGCAGTTTGATGGGAAAATACTCACGAAGGTAAAGATTTCAGTAGATTCTCCCTCAGCTCTAGAGTCACCAGGTTTGACAAGCTGAGAGAAGAAAAAAAGAGAAAGAGTCGAGACTGAGCGTCAGATGGTGAGTGTGTCGCTCAGTTTGGAAGAGTAAGGGGCTCCTCCATCTGCACGACATCAACAGTAGCCAAAAACCATGTGTGTGTGTGTGTACATGTGTGAAATGGAGAGAGAGAGTGTGTGTCTGTATGTGAATGGGATGCCTGCTTTGTATGATAATTACAAAAGGCAATAAAAATGATAAAAAAAATGCATTTAAATATTTTAAAATATGCATAGATATTCCTCTTTGATGCACATTGCTTTTATCCATAACTTTAGTTGCATAAAATTAAGGGTTGCATTGTGAGGCTGTTCTACATACATATAGTTTCATATGACATAACAGATACATATTATGACGCTTGCTTTTTAAATCTATCAGCATGAAATAAATGTTAACGCTATCTATTTTCTAAAAGCATGTTACAGATCTTATGTGAATAAGTGATCTATGAATAGATTCATCAAAAGTTTGACCTCGTAATGTTTAATCAAATGAAAACGATGGAATTCTCCTGGACAACAGATGATTAAAACAAATTCACCATCCTTCATTTTTTTCAATCATTTTTTACGTGTATACGTGCAAAAAATATTTAATTTTTACCCAATACATTTTCTTGTGGAAGGGTCAGTTTTTTCTTTTTGATAATCTTTTACACTCGTGTGTACATCACAATACAGAAGAGAAGACCTGTCGCTACATCCATTTCATTGTGACTAAATGAAAAAGTGTAAAAAACATTAAATTTTTACATAATACATTTCCTTGTGCGAGGGACAATTTTCTTTTTACACATTTTTATTAAAATAACTAATAATAATTAAAAAAAAACTGGAATAGAACGTGTTCATATAGACTTACTTTCCAATGTCATTGGGTAGAGACTGCAACGACACGTCATTGAGTGATAGGTGAGCCAGTCCTCTGAGCTGTGTGAAGCCATCAGGCAACCTGAGACCGACAGAGACAAAAGTAAAATGAGACGCACAATGGAAAAGGTTTGTTCTGTGAAAGCGGTTACTGCTAACAGCAGCGCCCATCTTCCTGCTCTAATGTAAATAAGGAGTGGGAAGCACTTGTGTGATGAATTAAGTTGACATCCTCTAATAGCTGTGTGCACTGACTGACCCAAACAAAGTGTCTGTTACATTCTCACCTGCTATAAAAATATCATTACAGCATTTTAACAGAACATATGATCATTTGTAAACTTTTTAGTGTCAGACTTTCTTCTCTCTTCCCAACCTTTCTACACCTTTCATAATCAAGAAAGTGTCATTTGGTATGGGGGATTTGGAGGTTCTTCCAACACACTAACCTGGACAAGGGGTTTCCGCTGAAGTCTGCAATCTCCAAGGCCTGACAGAATTTAATGTTTTCGGGAATCTCAGAAATATCTGAGAGAGAAAGGCACAGTCAGCAAGATATACTGAAGGAGTGTCACGACAAACTGAGCACTTTTTCAGGCTTCTTAATAATGGCTACCAGATGGCCTGGAGGAACGGGAGGAGAGGGTGATTTGACTGTAGTGAGTCGTCTGTAAGTGTGTGTGTGTGTGTGTGTGTGTGTATCTTATATGGGATCCGAGGCACACGTTAGGGACCAAGTGAGAGTCGCTTCATTTGCGGAGTTGCAGAATATAACACTGCATAGTTTAAATACAGACCAACATGTTCAACATTCCCACGATCCATCCTGAGACTAACAGTAAATGTCCCTCGGGCTGTGCGAGGCACATGAGAAGACAATTGGGCGTTGAAATTGATGTACACTTCTTAAATAGACATGGCTCAAAGAGCACTGTGTAAAGAAACTTTCAAGTGGTACATAGGATGTGTGTGCAAATATCTCTAGATGGGTGCAGTTTAAAAGCAGCTTTATTTTTCAGCAGCAGTGCACATTTAAGAAAGAGTTTTACACACCATTTCTAGAGATGTCTAGCTCCACCAGCTGTGTGAAGTTGGCAACGTCGGGTGGCAATTTTTGAATCTCATTGTCGCTGAGGCCCAGCTTTCGCAGATTGTGCAATCTGAAGAAAGGCTGAAAGGTAAAGAAAGAGTAAGAATTAGATAAAACGCAGTTATATGCTGGCCAGACAAATGCATCAAGGGAGGAACAATATAGATAGGCCCCATATTGGTTACTATCTCCTAATATTGGATATTTAATTGTTTATGCCTATTTTAGCAACAGCGATAGATTATGGCAAAAATAAAACACTTTAAAGGGATAGTTCAAACAAAAATGACAACTGTCATTGTTTATTTACTCACTCATTATCCCAAACCTGCATGGCTTGCTTTCTTCTGCGCAACACAAAAGATGATGATACCATTTTTAGTGACCCCTGACTTCCATTTTATAGACAAAGAAAACAATGAAGCTTTTCTCAATTTATCTTTTTATGTTCCATAGATGAAAGAAAGTCATACAGGTGTAAAACAACATGAGGGTGAATAAATTATTAGTCAATATTCATTTTTGGATGGTTATCTTGTTAAGAGCACTCACACTCTTGAAGAGGGCTTCCCTTTTATCTAAATCACCATTTATTGGTTATTACAGGCCAACTGGTGGTATCTGACTTTTTTTTTGACATAACATTATATCTGACTGATTTGTAGAAATCAGTGTGGCTGGTGACAATGAAAAACACAGATGGGTCAAGTGCTACTAGACATTGCATGGTGAAAAATATCGGAGCATTGAAAGATTTACAACAAACAAGGTTATACACTCAATCCTATGCTGCAATTGCAAATGACAGCTTGCCAAAAAATTGAGAAGGCCAATGATATTCAAATTAGCAAAACTACTTGTATTTGCATGTTACTTTAAACGAGCCAGATTGGAAACTAATGACCACTGCTCTCAACTACCTGACAACAGCTCATCCACACACACACACTTCTGTAAACAATCATGTGAAGTGAAGGCAAAAGTGTGCGTGTCTGTTTTTGCATGCCGTGCTACTTTATCAAGAGCTTGCTTGTTAGTTGGTCACATTCAGTACATTCCTGCTGCTGTGGCCCGTCGTGCCCTCTCCTCTTTTTATGCTGGGCTGGCCGCTGAACACCAACAGAGGGCTTACTATGTACTGCCAAGAACAAGGCTGATACTGCAGGATGTATGTGTGTGTGTGTGTTGTTGTTTGTTGTGACTCTTGATTCACTGGTACACAAGGCCAAAACATCAAAACTCTCTGTAAAAAGAGAAAATGGATGTAAAATAAAAATGAAGGATGAGATCAACACATGATTGTGGGAAATGTAACTCAACCAAACAACAGTTACCACCTCCATTTAAGGCAGTGGTTTTCAACCGGGGGGGCCGACTAAGCAGACTTCCTAGGGGGCCTCAAGATGACAAACTATAGAAAATTTTGTTAATAGAAATAAAGCTTAAATGAAAATTTAAACTGGCTGGCTTCAGCAACAACAAGTGTAGGCACTAAAATTACAAACTGAAAATAAATGACTAAAACTTAACTAAAACTATAAATTAAAAATAAATAAATGTAAATAGTAATATAATAAACGAATAAGAATGACAAATGCACAAAATAACTACAAATTAAAATGAAAACCGAAAGTAAAAAAATAAAAGCCAATTTAAGGAATAACTATAATAGAACATACTAATACTAAAAAAAAAAAAATCACTGGTGATTTTTTTAAAATTCTTATCCAGTAAATCGTGAAAGACTAGAAAAGTCATGGAATCAAATTGAGGAATCCTGAATAACAATCAGCTCTTAAAGCATCTGGGCCCTCATTTATCAACAGTGTGTAGAAAAGGTTCTATTTTTTGTCCTACGAAAGAAATTTAGAATGTGCCCAAGTACAAGAAAATCTGTATTTATCAAACGTGCGCACGCAGTTCTTACGCACATGCGTAAGCAATCATTGTTGATAAATCCCACATGTGCATAAGTAACATGCTCATTCACGTTCACAGTCATTTGCATTCGGAAACGCCTCCAATGAACCATATATGGTGACAACACCTCCCTTTATAAGTCACGTGAATGTATGTGTCCTCACCGAAATCATGGCAAAGAAAGCGGTACCGACTGAGAAGCCATTCTGTGCTCTCACTCTCAG
>NW_015659923.1:699354-709930 GCF_001515625.1 Sinocyclocheilus rhinocerous | reverse complement strand
ACACCAAATACACAACATAATGTTCTTTTTAGCAACGTCATATGACCCCTTTAAGCAGTAATTAGGAGTTTATTGAGGCAAAAGTGTTAGTTTGTAGTTAGTTAGTTAGTTAATAGCCAGAATTGGACCTTAAAGGGGTCATAGGATGCCCATTTTCCACAAGTTGATATGATTCTTTAGGGTCTTAATGAAAAGTCTGTAACATAGTTTGGTTAAAATTTCTCAATGGTAGTGTAAAAAACACATTTTTTACTCTGTCAAAAACAGCTCTTTTCAGATAAAGCCGTTTTTGTAGCATTTTTCTTTAAATGTTAATGAGCTCTGCTGTCCCCGCCCCTCTCTTTCAAGCTGCTCTCTGAGGGACTGTTTACTTTAGCCGCATTCATCGTGAAACTTGCTAATTAGCACATTATTAGGAAAGGCGATTTGCAAAGATTCATTACAAAACATTACACTCACTTCTTCTGTAGATGAGGCTGGATCATGAATGATTCACGCGAACATAGATGCATTTGTGTAGATCGGGGAGCATTCCCTTCAAAAACAATCTAATCCACTAAAGGTAAGACACCAGTCCAGTCTGTGCTGAAACGCTACTGTCAATCAAACTATCGTGGGAGGGGCATCTGAGATCGGCTCGATTTGAGAAAGGGGAAAACATTTAACCAGATTAAAAAAAAACCACTGGGTGGATTTTTATCATTATAGGGTGGTTGTGTACACACACTGCCAACACACATTTCAGTTCAAACAACTTGTAAAAGTGCATGTAGCATCCTATGACCCCTTTAATGCATACTGTGACACTCTTAAATGCTTTTTGTGTGTAGTGTCGCTATTCTACAACTAGATTCTCTGCGTAAGCATGCTCAGAGGTGTGCTTATATTTACACACATTTCTACGTATAAGTACAAGTTGGTAGAGGTCTTCTCGGGTCCTAAAATCTGTACCCGACCCGAATCACTTCTTACTCGAACCCGACGTGCATAAATAAATTTTTTTAAAAGAAGAACCCGACCCGAGACAGACCCGATGAAATTAGACCCGAGTCCGATGGCATTTATTTTCGAACCCGACTGGACCCAAACGTAAACGGCATTGACGTGTGTACAGCCTGCAGCCCCGCAGTCAGTCAGGAAAAATGCCGGTGTCCTGACTGATTTGGCCACTTCTCCATTACTTTGATTTATTTACCATTTATTCAATTTATTATTAGGTTACTTTATATTAGTGCCTGCCTGATGGATACAAGGTATTTCTGAGCTCCGCTTTCAATTGTGACCAGTGGATTTGAAAAATAAATGTTATAGTTTGATAAAAAATAAATCGATAGCCTAATCATGGATTCGCTGTTGTCTGCAACCTGATCTCCGGCGAAAGGCTTCTGCACACTAAAAAGAAAAGCCCTGCATGAACACGCAGCATAATGAAGTTAGTGGATTTTCCTGATGGATCTCATATCTATAAGATGATGTCTGTGTGCGAGGATTGCGAAAGTATGCTCCTTTTCTATGTGCGTTCCTCTCTTAACACGAAAGTGAAAGTAACCTACGCATTCGGGATAGTTTAAAAGAATTCGGGTCTAATCGGGTCCATTTGGGAAAAGCATGTTTATTTTAAATTACCCGAGACCCGAGGCCGCTAATACCGAACCCGACCCATGTCCGAGGTACTCGTCGATGTTTTGTACCCGAACCCGCTCTGGTCTCGGGTCGGACCTCGGGTTTTCGGATCCAAGTGGACCCGTGAAGACCACTACAAGTTGGTAGATCCCACACTTTGCGTGAAACGGTTCTTACGCACACATCTGTGCGTACGCACTGTTGATTAAATGAGGCCCCTGGAATTCTGAAACTCAATTATTTAAAATTTAAATGATTATGCTCTTTTATCTATGGATGTTTACAGTTTCTCTACATTAATGTTATAAAAATGAAATTCTGTCACAGCAGGAAACCTATTAGCCTACATGGGGAGGAGCCATTGAATTTTGACGTGGGCAACAGGGTACATTGTCAAAAGGCTGAGAAGCGCTAAAGGTGCTCACTTGTAAAAATGGCACTTCGTATGAAAAACATGGAAGGTAATAATGTTGCTAATGTAAACATCTCTTCTATCACTGCTATCGTTCACCTCTGTGGTTCATTGCGGGCAGCTGGAGGCTCTGCTGCCACCACCATGGTGGCAGGTGACACGTATCACATGACTAAGCGATGGGAAATGTGAGCCTGGTTAGAAATGAGACCAAAATACACATAGAGATCAAGTAATAAACTCAGTACAGCTGCCGCATACATGACTGAAATAATTGAAAACAAGTGGTGTGATGACACATGGTTGAACTACACACGTCACCTTAAAAACTCAGGGGAAAACGCTGAGATGCTTTCACACAGAGGCCAACAAAACACGTAGAAGCACTAACTTCCTTCAATTATCAACACGGTGGGCGAGGGGCAGAGCATCGTTGGCGGGTGCCTGACTGTCGACTGCTAGTCAGGCCGTCCTGAGTGGGAGCCATGAGGTCTATTGGGGGGAGGAAGCTCTCAAGTGAAGGCCTGATTATAAACACACACAAAGCGGCCCATTCATCACTGCGGCCAGATGCCAGGCAAGCCCAAGACCATATAGTTACCGATCTACTGCACTCACACACTCAAAAAGACACTCTTTTCACTATCCAGTAATCCATCTGCGTCTCTAGCGTGTAAACAGACTCGGTGGTCAGGCATGTCTTGTGTCTCTCTGTCACTTGTGTCTCATTGGACAACAGGTGAATAACAAAGACATTCATCATCTATGAATTCCTTGAAATTCACTACACAGAAACAAAAGTCAGACATCATCACCCTGAAGTGAGTTTGAGTGCCTTTAATCCAGACTGACTTGTCAAGCATACTGACCGTTTGCAGCTGCTAATTACACACACCACTGACAGTTACAGGCATTCTGACAATGCTGGAGATCCTAAGGATAATCTGGCTTTACAGCATTTATTTGCATGTTTGTGAAGTGAGTGGGTTTAAATAAGTCATAATTCACTAGCCTATACAAAGCAGAGTGTTGCTTTAACTGTGAAAAAATGCCTTAACTGTGTCTATATATGCCAGTAACAGTAAAATGATAAATGACACCAATGTTTTATAAATAAATGCATGACTGACCAAAATCACAACAAAGTAATCTTCCACCAAGCAATGTCAGTCCTCCTTTGATTTTATATTTTATAGAGTGATTATTATATCAGAAAATAAATAGCAGCTAAATATAATACTTCAGGCTCTGTAATTAATTTTAACATTTAATATTATAATAATGAACCAAATGGGAGGGTTCCCTGTATAGTTTACAGCATTACACAAACGCGACAGAATCAATCAAATATTACAACCAATCAAAAGTGTGTGTGGGCGGGCTCTGTCTGGAAGCGCACTGCTCTCGCAACGAAATGGATAAGTTTTATAATCCAATACATAAATATTAAACCTTTTTAACGTTATAAAATGTACATACTGAGTGACTGATACCATCTTTGTTATGGAATACGCGTGTGGGTTCGCATTGAGTTCCCAGTTTTAACACGCAATATTTGCTTACATTTATTTTCCAGATCTGAGGAAAACTGATCAGGTGTTGCTTTCAGTATGGCTATAAGGTCATGCAAAATGATATTCAAACTAGGGGTGTGCCATATCATACCGTCCACGATAATACCGGTATAAATTTTTACATGATAAAAAAAAGTGTCATATCGCGATATCAATAATATAGCGACGCGATGACGTATGGCGGCAACCCTCTACGGACACCTTGGCAATTAGCACGCACAACAACAACACCACAAACCCAATAGGTGTGTTCGACTTGAAGCAGCGCTGCGCAGACTGATTGGCGTATGACATCAAAGTATTGCGAGAGCAGTTCTAGAGCATATTCGAGCGCACACTCTTACCTTCAAAAATAGGCGAGGCTCATATCTTTAGCGAAGCGGCGCGGAGAGAGGGGGGGCCCTGACGATTTCAACCGACTGCCCGAGGCAAGCATAAAAAGACAGCCCTGAGCATCGTCACGAAAGCTTATCAATTGCGCGTGTTTTAAGCCTTGCCAATTTAAACATTCAAAACAGTTTAAAGCATTCAAACACAAGACGCGGAAAAACTCAACTGAGAGTTTGCGCGCCGAGTTTGGTGAGCACACAGAGAGCCGCGCAAACATCAAACCGAGCTCTTCTTCCCTTCCTCCCGTGCCTGAACGAACAAATACACCCTGCCAGTTTAAACATACAAGCACAAAAAGACATGAAAAGCTTAATCTTCTTCGCTTCCTCCCGTGCCTGAACGAACAAATACACATCGCCAGTTTAAACAAGCAAGCACAAAAAGACATGAAAAGCTTAATTCAGCACCCGCGCGCTGTTCTGTGCGTACAGTGTGCATGCAGAGAGCCACGTCTACAGCCCTTAAACACCGAATTGAGTTTTGTCTCTTCTTGCTCTTGAAACGACAAATACATACAAAATTGTCACAATACCTGTCTTTGCGAGTATCCTTGAAAAAATGGACGGTTATGTCTTAAGTGAAAGTAAACAGTTGACAAAGAAATGGAATGTGTATCATTATATTGGATGTATTATCTCTTAAAGTGACCGCGCCTAATTTACTAGCTGCTGTCAGTGTCCTTAATGTTAATCCAAGAAATTAAATAGGACAAAATCATTTACTGCTCTTTAATGAATTACTTTGTAGTTGTAAAAAGAATTAATTTATATTTAATTTATACAGTGAAGACTATGCAATGCTATTTACATTTGATTATTCAGTTTCTGTACCTGGACACCTACAAACTTGAAAAACCTTAAACATTGTTTAATTTGTATATTTGTGCTATTTACACAATTTCAAACGGGGCCCACTGGTACAACCTGCACCGGAGCCCCGCAAACCCCAGCTACGGCCCTGTACACCATTCGGTCTGCTTCAAGTCGAACACACAGCTGCTGCTGCCACCTTATGACAATAGATTTACTCTTCAAATTAGGTAGCCTTATGACAATAGATTTACACTTCAAATTAGGTAATCTGTCATCGATGACAGTAGCTCATTGGAAAAGGATGGAAAATGCCCTTCATTTTGTTTGCACTAATAAATGATGCTGCCTGCCAGCTGCAATCACCAATAAAACGTTGTTCCATTTTTTTTTTTCTATATCGGCATAAATATCGTTATCGCAAATATTCTTGAAATATCGTGATATAATTTTGAGGCTATATCGCCCACCCCTAATTCAAACTCACATTAGACACGTTTAACTTTGAAAAAAAGCACAATAACCTGAGATTATCTACTGTCATATAATTTGAATGTTGTTGCTCCAGCCGCGACGAAATAGAAACTGTTTCTAAAATATAAATTTCTTGTGTCGCCGTTGCGGCTAGTTGGGACAAAAACTCTGATTAACATGGACAAGATACCTTTTATCGCGTGTCGTGGCACGTGTAGTTAGGACTAGAGATCGACCGATATATCGATTTACCGATATTTTTACCGATATTTAAGCATTTTACAATAATCGGATATCGGTTTTGTAATATCGGATTCACCGATAAACGCTTAAATAAATGTTATGAGAATTGCGCGCAGGATCGCCATTGCACCACGGCGTCTGTAATGTGAAGATTAAATTTAACATGAAAGACTGGTAATTTTCAACACTTTTTTTTTTTTAAGATGGCTGAAAGGAGGAAAAACCAAAGTGAAGTATGGACTTACTTCACTCAGTCATTTATTTACTTTATAACAGTAAATAAATATCGGTTCTGCATATCGGTTATCGGGCACATAAACATGCAAATAACTGGTATCGGTTATAAAATATCAATATCGGTCGATCACTAGTTAGGACAAAGTGTTAGTCAGGAGTGTTTTTTTTTTTTTTTGCTTAAAAACAAACTATCGGTATCGGAAGATGTCATTCTGAATATTGGTTATTGGCACTGGTGGTGAAATTCAGTATCTGTAAATCACAGAGCATGTGTCAACCATTTTACAATGCCTTTAAACTATACATTTTTATAATCTGAAGTTGTATTTCAGTTCCCTGTGTTACATTGCATTCTCCAATTCCGATTTGCTGTTTTTTGAGTACCCTGACCAGTATGACATAGCAACACTGGCTCAACCAACAGCGTAAGCTTGGGGTGGGACTATCCATTGTCTGACCAACAGCAAAAGGAGGGAGTGTTTGAGAAACTTTTTTGAAAAAAGCCATTATTTTCGCAATTCTGCTAGATGCCACTAGAGGCACAGAACTCCCATGATGCAACTTTAAACACATTCAAAGCACGAGGGAAATTTTCCCTAATGAGAAAAGGAGTGTTGGAGCTCTCCTATCTAACAGCCGCTTAAAGGCATAGTGATCATGTCCATAGTCAAAAAATACAAAAGTCACAGCCTATACTGCCCTGGTCTAAGTGACATTAACACAACAGCTGAAACTCAAATCAAATCTTGAATTAACACATCTTAAAGGTTTCTCTGAGAGTAAGGCACTCATGCATATAGAGACTGAGAAAAGAGGATTAAGGGGGGCAGAAACTGCTGTGTGTTAGTCAAGTGACTGCTTGCCCCATGACTTTCTCCAATTAAAACATTACAGCCAAACCTTCAGTCACCAACATCACCAAACATTATTTCACCCTGGAAAAGCGACTGCAGACAATACTATGTTTTATACTACGGGCCCGTTGAATGCTTGAATCTGATTGGCTGACGAACGTTCTAAGGTGTGCAATTATTTTCAGGGAAATGCACGGCGAACATAGTTCCAGGCAGCTCTTGACCGCATTACAGTTCCACATCACTTCGCCAAATGATTTCAGTAATTTCCACTGATCTAAATATAAATAAAGTTCTCTATTATAGATTAGTGGTTATTTCAAAGGTCTTACAACAGCAAAATAACCAAAACCCACAACGACACTGCCCAAACACAAATATATTAACTTAAGCAATAGGATAAAAACGACAGAACATTTCCATGTTTTGCCACAAAATTACGTTTTATGTATGTAAAGCACGTACTCTCCCGCTCTCTCTCCCTTACAGACGCACATATGTAAACATAATACACGTGCTAACGTTGTTAGCGCTACTCTGACGATTTTATCAGTAAAATAGTTTAGCAACTTAAAAGCTACATTACATTTCTCACAAGCGAGGTAAGGGCGCTGTACGTGAAGAAAATTAACTTAGTTTCACTATTAGTAGGGACGCTGCTGCCTAATACTTTTGAGAGACACACAGAGAGGTAATTTACACAAACTATTTCTCTCTCTCTCTCTCTCATAACTTAGTTATTAGCTGCATTTGTCTGCTATCAACGGCTCAAGCCTCCGTTTCTCAATAGCATTTTAAGTACAAAAACTGGACGAATGCCTTGGAATATAGCTATCATCTGATCGATGTCTTGTGGTGTCGCAACCGTAGTATAAGCAGAATAATTGACTCCGGATTGTTGCATTATTAGAAAAATAATGCACACCCGAGGTGTAACGATCACCACCTCGAGTAAGGAATAATTGATGACGGGCCGTTGGATTATTAGAAAAATAATGCACACCCGAGGTGTAACGGCCGCTTCGCATCGTGGCTGCATCACCACCTCGGGTGTGCATTATTTTTCTAATAATCCAACGGCCCGTCATCAATTATTCCTTACTAAAGAGCCACTACACTGACATATGTCTCTCACACTATCATACCATCTCTGTTACTTTACGGCAAAGCCATAACCAATACAGACATTAAGGTGGACATGTCTAAGGCCAAATTGTCAAGCCCACATATTTTATATTCTTGATGCTGTTCTGCTGCACTCTATTATGCACTGCTCTGTTTTTTAGGATGACAAAAAGTTGTAAAAGACACATATTGAACTGGCCAATCACAAAGAAAGCAGGCTTGCTGTACAGTAACAAACTGATAGACATCATCATGTTAATTCCCTCAACTTTTATATAATTAATGCTTAATGCATCCAGGAACATATGCAAATACACATTAAGTGCACTGAGAGCACAAGCTCCTGAACTTAAAACACATGTGCATCACATGTGGATTGTCATCAATAATGCTACTCGTCTTAATGGCTCATGCAGTAATAAAAACACAGATTTAAAAACGCTACTTGGCCAGAATGGCCCTTGCATGGCCTCCTTCCTTCTCTTTGAACGAAAGGATGGCAGCGGGGGGTGAAGATGGGGGAGGAGCAGGCAAACAAAGCTTTGAGATGGTTCTTCTTTTCAGCTGTGAATAAAGAGGAGACAGGATATTGTGGGATTGGTCACATCAGTAACCCGGCCAAAAAAAACTGAAAGGTGAATGCACATACATGCAAACAATGAAATGGGGAAACCAGCATTATAAGTCCAAACTCAAATGTCTAGTTCTGCTTTGTAAGATAGGAACAAACACATTACAGAAAAAAAGTCATTCTGAAATCAACGTCAAATTAAAGGAGAATGTTTTCCCCTGTCCTCCCTCTGACATGTGAGGATTACACTGAGGGTCCTTCATATGAATGAACCCCCTGCCCTCTTTTTTCTCAGCATTGGGACAAAGCCTCTGAAATCACACACAGTGCTGTCAATCAAAACTAAGATTACTTAGCTCCTCCCACTGAAGGCACCAACAGAGTGAAGGACTTTTCTATTGTCCGCAAGCAAAGGGCACAGGCAAGCCTAAAAAAAGAGAAGATAAAAGATGGCAAGAATGTGGGATACAAAAGGGAAGAGATGAGAAATGAGGTCAGGAAGGATGGAGAGCAGGAACTGGGGAAAGGGAAAGTGAGCAAAAGAGAGGGAGGGAGAGAGAGAGAGAGAGAGAGTGGTGGATTATTAATGAGCAGAGAGGTGGGTTGATGATGGATGAAACGGTTCATTAGTGACTCTGTTCATCCAGCAAGTCAATGAGACGCTAAACTCACATAACGCCGCGGTGATATCCTCTCCACTCATCGCATACCTGCACACAGCGGAAGTTACCGCTGGGTACAAAAAGATTGTTAAGTAACTTATTCACATTAAGAATGGCATAAAAAAATTAGGGTTTGTCAAGCATGTTGACTGCTAAAAGTTGAGTTACTTTCTAAAAGTAAAAAGCAGAAACGGTCTTGAAGTACAGACAGACTTGACCATTTTTACTTCTAATATCAAACATTTTATAAAAGGCTCAGTTTTGACGAGAGGATAATTGTATGAAAGGAGTGTCCTGAGCCAGTCTGGCTCTGAGCCAGTCTGAACGAGTCTGGCAGGCAGACTGCAGCTCCGTCACTGGTGCTATTGTACAACAGGGGGCCCGTGGCAGGACTGCAGAAGTGTCTGAATCAGCAGACAGCATTTCTGTCCTGCAGATATTTCTCCAACATAAACGGCTTGTCTCACTCTTCATATCAAGCATGTTTCGCTTGGAAAAAAATTACCAAAAAGAAAGAGATCATCAACCTCTGTGACTAATCAATGGTTTAAATTATCAAAGCATAATGTTTCCAGAATATTAAACAATGGAAAGTCTGGGTCATAATTAATTACACAGTACCCAACTGATTAAACACACATGTAAGAGAGTTGTGTAAAATTTCATTAAATTTCAGTTTGAATCACTTTAAGAGCCCTTAGTTTCTGAAAAATTTAATTTAGAATCAACAGATACTGTTATCAGACTGCTGAGATGAGGGTGCAATCAAAGATGAGGATTCATTTAGGATTTGCTAAAATTATTAAAACTTATTCATGTACACAGTAAGAATCAAGTATCAAGAAATAATCAATATTTGATCTTCTTCTGAAGCAGCTCAAGATCACTAAGCCGAGAACAGAGACCAAGCAAAAGAGACACAAAACAGCAGCACAAGTCTCTCCATTTAAATTGGACTGTCACATGGATGCAGGTTAGAAATGACACGCATATGTGAAACTAAGAGTGAGAGGGACTGAAGAAACCATTGCCAGAGAAACCACCCAACAAGCCTATCTCAACACAACTAACTGCTGAATGATCATGGGAAAGCAATCATTTACTCAAGGAGGTGAAGGACCGTGCACTATTTACTAAGAGAGAGAGAGAAAGTTTGGGATGGAGCCAGACTTGAAATGACCTCTAGAGCAGGGGTTTTCAACCTGTGGGGCGCCCAGGGGGGCGCCAGCACCTGTCAAGGGGGGCACGAGCATCAGTTAATTCAGAGACATTCCCTTGAGGATTTATGAATATGAGTTAGCAAATCTTTAGC
Organism: Sinocyclocheilus rhinocerous; assembly: GCF_001515625.1. Taxonomy (NCBI): domain Eukaryota; kingdom Metazoa; phylum Chordata; class Actinopteri; order Cypriniformes; family Cyprinidae; genus Sinocyclocheilus; species Sinocyclocheilus rhinocerous. The sequence goes on along the minus strand of NW_015659923.1, from coordinate 699,644 downwards.
CATCCACTAGGGGGCAATCTGACTCCCACTGCTAGTCGACAGTTAGAGCAGAGTTGGCTCGAGTATCAGTCACGCTTATTGACAGTGTAAGATGATTTACGGTTAGCCGTGTCGGAAATCCAACCACGGGTTGGCATGTTGTTATCTCAGAAACAGGCTCAGCAATAACATTGAATCAGGTAAACTGGTTATATATTTATGTTTCAGTATAATTACGCACGCTATACCAGGGGCGGTTCTAAACCCTTTTTAGGTGGGTTTCAGCCCCCCTATCTGTCACCTTAGCCCCC
>NW_015659923.1:698074-698459 GCF_001515625.1 Sinocyclocheilus rhinocerous | reverse complement strand
AGTATAATTACGCATGCTGTACAAGGGGCAGTTCTAAACCCTTTTTAGGTGGGTTTCAGCCCCCCTATCTGTCACCTTAACCCCCCAAAACTATCTTAACGATCAGGCCAGTGCTGCTTCCTCGAGAAAGTTTTTCATTCTCACGTGTTGTAAGTCTTGTCAGTTTAAACATAAAAGTAATTTTAAGTCATTTAAGCCCAATACATCTCAATGCGGTACTCACGCACTGTGATAAAGCATTTCTATGTGCACCACGTACACATCTTAAGTGCACAAACAGATAGCCTTCTCAGACAGCAGGTGAATACCAATGGCTGTCTTGACAAGTATCCTTGTAAGCACAGTCGGTTGTTTTAAGTGAATGTAAACAGTAAAGAAAATATCA
>NW_015659923.1:683718-697781 GCF_001515625.1 Sinocyclocheilus rhinocerous | reverse complement strand
CTACTTTAACACTTGCCGCATTTTGTAGTTTTGAGTAGCAATTAGGCGGGTTTTGTTGTGAAAACCTGGCAACCCTGGTCATGCTTATTGACAGTGTAAGATGATTTATGATTAGCCGTGTCGGAAATCCAACCACGGATTGGCATGTTGTTATCTCAGAAACAGGCTCAGCCATCACATTGAATCAGGTAAACTGGTTATATATTTATGTTTCAGTATAATTACGCACGCTATACCAGGGGCGGTTCTAAACCCTTTTTAGGTGGGTTTCAGCCCCCCTATCTGTCACCTTAACCCCCCAAAACTATCTTAACGATCAGGCCAGTGCTGCTTCCTCGAGAAAGTTTTTCATTCTCACGTGTTGTAAGTCTTGTCAGTTTAAACATAAAAGTAATTTTAAGTCATTTAAGCCCAATACATCTCAATGCGGTACTCACGCACTGTGATAAAGCATTTCTATGTGCACCACGTACACATCTGAAGTGCACAAACAGATAGCCTTCTCAGACAGCAGGTGAATACCAATGGCTGTCTTGACAAGTATCCTTGTAAGCACAGTCGGTTGTTTTAAGTGAACGTAAACAGTAAAGAAAATATCAGATGTACATCAGTATAACGGATCCGTGCATTTCTTATATAAATGTTAATCAAAAAGAGCAAAAGAAAATTCATTCGCTGCTTTAATAGCTTTAATGGATATTTGTGTTATGTTGATGTTAATAAAGTAATTCGGTGTGAATACAGAACTGGGGGGGGGGTTCCAGTGAAATTAGACAAACTTGGGGGGGCGCGTGTCCTAAAAGGTTGAAGACCCCTGCTCTAGAGGACTAGGTTTTACTTGTAAAAACTGGAAACGTTTGTACAAAGGTTAAAAAAAGGTAATATTTCATTTCAAGAAGTCTCTTAGGCTCACCAAGGTTGCCTTTATTTGATAAAAATACAGTAAAAAGTGATATTGTAAAATATTACAATAAAAAAAAAAAAAGCATTTTAAAACTTCCTGTGATGGCAAAGATTAGTTTTCAGCAGTCATTACTCCAGTCTTCATGATCCTCCAGAAATCATTCTGATATGCTGATTTGCTGTTCAAGAAACATTTCTTCTTATCATTAATGTTGAAAACAGTTGTGCTGCTTAGATTTTTGTGATACATTATCAGGACTTTTGAAGAATAGAAAGTTCAAAAGGACAGCATATATTTCAACAACTTTTGATTAAATTAATCCTTACTAAATAAAATAAATATTTCTTAAACATTTTTGAACAGATTCAGGTTTGTTTGATTTTTATTTTTTACCTGCAGCATGTATGAAAGTAGATGTTTACATCCACAATCAATTCTAATTGAAGTGTTTCTTAAAACTAAATTTCTTTGATAAGAGGACTAGTCTTCCTGTATATGATGCCAGAAATGACTCTCGTCATACATCACATTGTGCTGATACAAGTACCAATTAACAAGAGGAAATGGGTGTGCAACGCAAGCACAAATCACACAGTCTTCCTCCCCTTCGTACAGACCATTCAGATGCAGACAGCCTCCTTTCATTGTCATATGCCGTGCAGGCTGCGGTGTCACTGCCAAACCAGTGAAGTCAGAACAGGAGAAGAAGAGTGTCTCATCCACACGGGCCTCTGTGATTGAGCTACAACAAACGATTTGATTTGCATTCTAAACCAAAGTCAAGTGAGACGCAGAGCTCAGGTGAACCTACAGACGAATCGCCATTAAAGGTGAGGTGTCATTTTTTCAAAAGTTAAAATACTTCCCTTATCCAAGTATAATGAGCTAAGACTCTCATCTTAAAATGCTCAGATACCAAAAACTGTCAATCGGTTCCAACGAGAACCTAAATGAAGCAAAGTATCACACATTGCTCTATCAGTCTAAGATGTCAACTACTTGCTAAACTAATGTTGTGAGTTTGAGGCAGTGATAACTGTTTGTCCAAACATGGTCCACAAAAGGTTTTGGAAGGGGTTTGGAAACCTCTAAAATAAAATGACACATTTCACCTTTAAAGTGGGCTAGCTATCAGGCATCAGAATCAGAATCAGAATCAGTGTTTACACACTAGGGCTGTCAAAATGGCTGAAAAACTACATTTGAATTTTTTACTTAAATATTATCAAAATTCGAATTATATTCTAATTTAAAATGCATCATTTCAGTTAGGGTGAAGAAAAGCTTTTGGCTTCTCTCCTGAGGCCACAAGAGGGCGCATCGAACAAAATATTACTAATGCATGATTATTCAAAGCATAATTTGTGAAAAAAAAGTGCATAATGTTTAAAATAATGTTTTAAACCAATTATAATCAAGTTGCTTAAAAAACTATAAACAAAACAGCATCATGTATGTATGCATAGTTTAATACAAAGGGCCGAAAGCCAATCACACAGAGTACATTTTTCATTTAAAAACACGAGTTGCAGTGGGCACTGTCATAGTGTTTGGGAACATTCATGCATAATTTAAATACATAATCACATGAAATCAGATAAAAAATAAAATGTTTTAGAAGAGAACGCAGCATCACAGTTGTCTGAACCAATGAGCATTAAGCTGTGTTGTCAGTCAGTCGTTTCCCATCATGCTTTTGATTAGCGCTGTCGGTGGAGAGCAACTGCGCCCGACTGCGCAATCCGACACAGCCGCCTCGCCATCACAAAAGTTTTTGGCACACGTCAGCATGACATCAGAGCAAGTCGGTAACTCGGACACTTTTCTAACTGGCATGCATCTTGCGGTGATCACCGGTGATAGGTTCTGCGCAGATTTTGCTCATCTCAAACAAGCCTATTATAATGCAATGACACTTACATCGTCATCGCATCTCGTGCGCCACTGATAAGGCTGCCTCCTTAACGCACACCTAAAATTTGAATGCAACGTTTTTGCATTCGAATGTGGATTTTTATTTTAAATTCGACGAATATTCAAAATTCAAATTTTTTTTGACAGCCCTATCACACACACAAGGAATTTGTCTTGGTGTTAGGAGCTTCCGGTACAGAAAATACAAACAAAGTGCAGACATACATAAAATGAGAGAATAGACAATAAATTATAAATAACAATAGTAATAAAAATATACAGAAAAAGGAAAAAATGTCCATGGACAGAACTGTGAATATGCATATGTGCTATTTACAGAACCAGACTCATTAAGGTTTAATGAGTTATTTAGAGATGTGCAGTACTGAGGTGTGTTGTTCAGGTGCGATGTGGCCTGGGGGAAGAGAACACATCCCTGAGGAGCTCCAGTGCTGATTGTGATAGTCCTGGTCTCCACAGTTTTGAGAGTGTTTGGCTCCATGTTGTTAAGACTGCACCAGACAGCCAGCTCTTTAACCTCCTGTCTGTAAGCAGACTCGTCTCCGTCCTTGATGAGGCTGATGACTGTAGTGTCGTCTGCGAACTTCAGGAGCTTGACAGAGGGGTCTTTAGAGGTGCAGTCATTCGTGTAGAGAGAGAAGAGCAGTGGGGAGAGGACGCAACCCTGGGGGGCGCCAGTGCTGATTATACGGGTGCTGGATGTGAGTTTGCCCAGCCTCACTAGCTGCTGCCTGTCTGTCAGGAAGCTGGTGATCCACTGACAGATGGAGGTGGGCACGGAGAGCTGGGTCAGTTCGTCTGAGAGAAGGTCAGGCATGATAGTATTGAAGGCCGAACTGAAGTCCACAAATAAGATCCTTGCGTAATTCCCAGTTTTGTCAAGGTGTTGCAGGATGTAATGCAGTCCCATGTTGACTGCGTCATCCACAGACCTGTTTGCTCTGTAGGCAAACAGGAGAGGATCCAGCAAGGGTCCAGTGATGTCCTTCAGGTAGGCCAAGACCAGTCGTTCAAATGTCTTCATGACCACAGACGTTAGAGCGACAGGTCTGTAGTCATTAAGTCCAGTGATTTTGGGTTTTTTGGGGACCGGAATGATGGTGGAGCGTTTGAAGCAGCAGGGAACTTCACTCAGCGCCAGTGATTTGTTGAAAATCTGTGTGAAGATGGGGGCCAGTTGATCAGCACAGACTTTAAGACAAGCAGGTGAAACACCATCTGGACCTGAAGCTTTCTTAGATTTCTGTTACCTGAAGACCAGGTTCACATCCTCTACACAGACCTTAAGCGCAGGTTGAATGTTGGGGGAGGGAGGGAGGGGGGTTGCAGGGGGCGTAGGTGAATGTGTGAAGTGCAAATCAGAGCAGATGGGGGGTGGTAGACTATCCTTTTCAAATCGACAGTAAAAACACATTCAGATCGTCAGCGAGTTGTTGATACTCCACAGACTGTGGGGGTGGTGTCTTGTACAAGGTGATGTTCTTCAGATCAGTCCATACTGACGCCGGATCGTTGGCTGAAAACTGTTTTCTCAGCTTTTTAGAGTAGTTTTTTTAGCCACTCTGATCTCCTTTGTCAGTCTGTTCCTGGCCTGGTTATATAAGATTTTATCCCCACTTCTGTAAGCATCCTCTTTGGCGTGACGAAGCTGTTTGAGTTTCCCTGTAAACCATGGTTTATCATTATTGAATGATAAGAACGTCCTGGTGGGGATGCACGTATCCTCACAGAAACTGATATATGAAGTCACAGTCTCTGTGAGCTCGTCCAGATCGGTGGCTGCAGCTTCAAAAACACTCCAATCAGTGAGGTCTAAACAGGCTTGTAAATCCCGCCCTGCTTCATTAGTTCCCCTTTTAACAGTCCTTAATACAGGTTTAACTGATTTCAGTTTCTGCCTGTAGGTCGGTATAAGATAAACCAAACAGTGATCAGAGAGCCCCCCAAAGCTGCCCGTGGAACAGAGTGATATGCATCCTTAATTGTTGTATAACAGTAATCCAATATATTACAGTCTCTGGTGGGACATGTAAAGTGCTGTCTGTATTATGGCAGTTCACGGGAGAGATTTGCTTTTTTAAAATCTCCAAGAATAAAAAGAGAGTCCGGGTACCGTTGTTCCATTTCAGTTATTTGTGCGGCCAGCTGTTGCATCGCAGCGCTCACGCACGCATCCGGAGGCACGTACACATTCACGAGAATGAAAGAGGAAAACTCCCAGGGAGAATAGAACGGTTTACAGTTTATGAAGAGCGCCTCTAAATTAGGAGAGCACATCTTCTTCAGAGTTGTTACGTCTTAACACCAACCTTCATTTATGTAAACACATAGTCCACCACCTCTCGTTTTCCCCGTTAACTCCACGATGCGATCCGCTCTGAACAGCTGGTAGCCCGGCAGATGAAGCGCATTGTCCGGAATGGCTTCACTCAGCCAGGTCCTTGTTTGTGCGGGTGAGGAGAAGAAGTTAATCCGTTTTATTAGGAAGGGAACAGAGATTTGCTGGATGGATACTAGGGAGCTCGGAAGCCTCGTTCACGGAGCTTAACCAGCGCGCCTGTGCATTTCCCTCTTTTCCGTCTGAGCACGCGTTTGACTAGGACAGCTGCCCCTCCGACCAAAACATCCAAAGCGTCTGAATAATCAAAAAACGGAAAAAAATTGTCTGGTGTGTGTTGCCTTATGTCCAGTAGTTCGTCTCTGGTAAAACTGATAGTAAGAGAATGACTTAACACAGAAGAAACAAACAAAAACAGTAAAAGAATGGGAGCGTTCCACACCACGGCAGCCATACGCGGCGCCATCTTAAAAATCATGATCAGAATACCCCAAAGGTATATAAAAGGTATGATCAGAATACCCCAAGTTCACATTAGGCCTACATTATGATGGTGTGAAGAAAAAAAAATAACCATGTAAATTTCCAGATAAAAAGCAAAACAAATGCACAGAGGTGTCAAAGACGCCATATGCTGTGCCTGATGTACTGCTTCCTGTTTTAGTACATCACAGCTAATATTGCACAACTCGGTATCATAAATTCTACACCAAATTAGTATGTGCCCTGTTTTAATCTTAAATTAAGCAGTCTAGAGGGAGTTTATCTAATATGCAAACTTCTCTTAAAGGGAATAACCGATTTTCATGTATCTGCAGAAAAAATGTCTTACAAGAATGTTCATGTTCAAGTAGCAATGAAACAGAAGTAGCGACACCTTTTCTTCAATATTGTGACATGCATCTGAGAGAAACCGATTATCTAAAGAAAAATGTATATTTAAAAAAAATGAAATGCATCTAAGTGAAAAAAAATTAGGGCAGGGACTTGGTTTGGTCCATTGGATGTTGACTGGATATTGAGATAAGACAAGCCAAGACACCTTTAGTTATACAGTGCTTTTAACAGTACAGATTGTGTCAAAGCAGCTTTACAGTATTAAATATAGGAAAATAGTGTTTACTAATGCAAAAGGACAACAGTAAACACTCAATTTTCAGTTAACACCAGATCATCGATTCAGTGATGTCATCGTCCAGTTCAGTTCAAATAGTATCTGTGCAATCAAGCTGATGATATCGCTGGAAATTAAGTGTCCCCAACTAAGCAAGCCAGAGGCGACAGTGACAAGGAACAAAAAACTCCATCGGTGACCGAAATGGAGAAAAAAAAACCTTGGGCAAAACCAGGCTCAGATGTGGGCACTGCACTCAAGAAATTATGCAAGCTTGCAGTCGATTGCAAGAAAGGGTTAAGTGTAGAAATCTGACATGCATAACCCAGAGAGATGTCTTTTGTTTCATTAGAAGATTGAGTTGTTACACTGTGAATAAAAGTTTGTTTAAGGTTGCTGTATGTTTGCCCAATAAACTTCCATTGTATGTTCATAACTGTCAACACTTTTTTTTCAGTGTTAATCAACATCACACCATAGATAATGTTCATAGAGCTCAACTTAAAGGGGTAGTTCATCCAAAAATGAAAATTAGCCCATGAATTACTCACCCTCAAGGCATCCTAGGTGTATTTGACTTTCTTCTTTCAGACGAATCCAGTCAGAGTTGTATTAAAAATTGTCTTTGATCTTCCAAGCGATGGCCGTTTTCAAAGCACAATGCAAAACTGTGACATTTCATTCACTGACGCTCTTCAATCGGCAGAGCTAAATCCGGAAGCACATATACTTACTTGCCGGCAATCCGCCAAAACATAAGCCTGCTGATTTTAAGGTTGAAAATGATGAAAATTCATAAAAAAAGACGAAGTAAATATTAGCATTTTATTTTTAAGTTTACTATAAAATAATTGTATTTGTATTTAATACTACCCATTTATTTTAAAATATAATAGTATTATCACACTTTATTATTTTGTTTATTATTTTATTTAAAAAAAAAACTAACTAAATAAAGTGCAATAATATTATCACTATTATTAATAATTTTTTTATAGTTATATTTAATGGGTCACACTATGTCACACTATGTGCAGTGTGAGGACCAAACCAAATCTCCAGGTTCTCTTATGAGAACCAGGCTGAAAAACTTGTGCACCCCTGGTAATAATCAATTTAATCTAGCTTGCGCTCACTGTTGTACACGGAAGCAGCGGATGATGTAGGATGTCGGCGTTGCACATGTGCCGTTCAGAAGTGACGAACGCTGAAGCGCAGGGGAGAGATCAAAACAAAACAACGGTCACGAATTGAGGAGCAAACCAAATCTCCAGGTTCTCTTATGAGAACCAGGCTGAAAAACTTGTGCACCCCTGGTAATAATCAATTTAATCTAGCTTGCGCTCACTGTTGTACACGGAAGCAGCGGATGATGTAGGATGTCGGCGTTGCACATGTGCCGTTCAGAAGTGACGAACGCTGAAGCGCAGGGGAGAGATCAAAACAAAACAACGGTCACGAATTAGAAGTACAAAACGAGGATTTGTAAAGCAGAATGTCGGAGGATTTCGATTTAAGCCATTTAAAACTTTATAAACAGTAATCTCTAGCTCTAAACAAGAATTTGTAAAGAAAAATGTTGGAGGATTTCGATATAAGCTAAGAGGAGACTGGTATTCCTTTGCTAAAGTAAGGAAACTTTGCTTCCTTTGCTCCTGTAAACAAACGTTGGTTTTTGAGACTCACCGGCACATGTGCAACGCCGACATGAGGGTGAGTAAATAATGGGCTAATTTTCATTTTTGGGTGAACTATCCCTTTAACCTGGAATATCCCTTATACTTTCCTTGTCCTAAGTATTTAGTAGAACAATATAGTTTATGTTGTATAAGGTGCCAGCTTGTTTAAGTAGAAAGAGATGACACTCTTGTTGTTGTTGCTCATCCCATGTTTTATTCAGAGCTGCGTGTGTGTTCCTTCTGTTTCCGGCCACAGCTCCATTCTGCTATTAGGATCTGCACAGTTTTACCACTGTCATCAGTCTGTATTGTCACACACATACATTTTAGACATTTTACACAACACTGATATACTATATTTATGGACAATTCCACTAACTTGTCTCAATTCCACATTTGCTAGAACAGTGTTTGAACCTGCACATGTCATTGTGTCTGCCATCTGTGAAACACAATACAGGAAAGGCATTCAGTCATGTGACCAATCCAATCCCCATGATCAGTAGTAGCCAATTTCCACTGGATGGAGAGGGATAAAAGAAAGAATAGAAGTGCAGAAAAACAGCACACTGTGCGCAGTATAGCCTGTCCTAACGGCAGCTAGAAGCAGATAAACACAAAGCCTCATTGTGAAAGCGAGTGTTTGTAGGCCTGTCCAACAATCATGTGGTCAAGTCTCTGCAGCTCAAGCAACATTCCCAGAATTCAAGTTCAGAACAGAAGAACACAGGCGATAAAACCACAGTACTCAAGGGGGCAACAGCGACACTTCAAACAACTGTTCCATTTACATGGATGTGTTATTATGCAGGTAGCTATAGTTATAAACGTGTCGTAAATTTAAAGGGGTCATTGGATGCCCATTTTCCACAAGTCGATATGATTCTTTAGGTGTCTTAATGAAAAGTCTATAACATACTTTGGCTAAAATCTCTCAATGGTAGTGTAAAACAACATCCTTTTAACCTTGTCAAAAACAGCTCCGTTTAGAGCAAACCGTTTTGGTACATTTTCCTTTAAATGCCAATGAGCTCTGCTGACCCCGCCCCTCTCTTCCGTGGGGTGACACGCAGTTCTCTGAGAGACAAACTTTAGCCACATTCATCGTGAAACTTGCTAACTAGCACATTATTAGGAAAGGCGATTTGCAAAATTCATTAAAAAAACCTTACACTCACTTCTTCTGGAGGTGAAGCTGGATCATGAATGATTTGTGCGAACAGACGCATTTAGGTAGATCGGAGGGTGCAATCGTAATCCACTGCATCTTCAGCAGCTCAGATGTCGGGAGTAAATGACGACTGCTATGTCGCTTACGAGATATTCTGCCTCAATCGCTTAGGAAATATTCTTGTCTACCCATGCTCCGGCGTCGAAACAATGGCGGACTGTTGACAGCTCAATTAGGGCAGGTCTAATGTAAAATGCCACTGTCAGTCAACAATCGTGGGAGGGGCCTCAGCTTCTTGTCTGTGTGATGTCACACAGACCAAGACCACTCCCATGATAGTTGATTGACACTGGTGTTTTACCTTAGACCCGCTCTGAGTGAGCTGTAACAGTCCAACCGCCATCGTTTCGACGCCGGAGCAGGGACGTAGACAAGAATGTCTCCTAAGAGATTGAGGTGTTTTGTTGTTGGATGTAATAATGAACATAGCAGTCGTCATTTACTCCCGACATCTGAGCCCCTGAAGACACAGAGGATTAACGTTATTTTTGTTTTTGAAGGGAATGTGCCCTCCGATCTACCTAAATGTGTCTATGTTTGCTCGAATCATTCATGATCCAGCTTCACCAGATGAAGTGAGTATAAGGGTTTTTTATTAATCTTTGCAAATCGCCTTTCCTAATAATGTGCTAGTTAGCAAGTTTTGTGACTAAATGCAGCTAAAGTAAACAGGACGGCTCATCACCCCACAGAAGAGAGGGGCAGGGTGAGCAGAGCTCATTAGCATTTAAAGGGAAATGCAACAAAACGTGTTGCTATGAAAAGAGCTGAAACGAAGCAAAAAAAAAAAGTCAATACAAAAATACAAAACCCCCCAAATCTTTTGATGAAGTTCATCTTTAGATGTGATGTCTGTTACAAGAAAGGCTGTAATAATGAGTTATTCTGAACTGATGTAGCAGGCTATCTTTGTTTTATCTTTCAGCAGAAAAACAGAACAGACCAGACCAGATCATGTGATGGGTCACAGCAGAAATACCATGTACCATTTTAAATTAAGCCAGTAAGTGTTCTGATGAGCCATACAAAGCATGCAGTCATTGATCTATGGTGAAGATGTGTTTGTGCATATCTCTGAACATTCATCAGCTCTTTTTAGTACAAGTCCATTCTAATGTAAGGGTCATGAGTTGTGCTATGAGCAACAGATAAACACAAGGTCATGTACAGGTCATCATACTGTTAGCAATGACAGTCGTGAGGCATTATATACGTCACTCATTTATAAGAGCCTTAAGCTTGAAATGCACCATAAGGAGTTTATGAAACAGAACACATTACAGCTCAATTTTTTAAACACTGTGGCTCTGAGATGCTTTTAGCAATGCTCTGTTTGAATGCTCTGACATGTCAACTTCACACTCAAGCAATGGCTTGAGTTTGTGAAGACATTGTCTATTTGCTAAACCAATGGCAGATGGTGTTTATGAAACCTGTTGGTAAGGTAAGCTGTCAGAATTTTTAGTTGGTAAGGTAAGCTGTTAGTCACATGGTTAAGCGGAGCCCAGATGATGTAACTCACCTGGCTAATGAGAAGATACAGACTTAAGATCTATCCTATATCGGGTAAAAATAGGAAAAATAATACTTCTCTCAAAAGAAATTTGAAATAGACATATGATAATCAATGATTAACTCCAACATACAGAAGTATAAAAGGAGTTTTTTTTTTTTTGTTTTTTTTTAATCACATTTTAAATTGCAAATCTCAGAAAACACTCTGATGTGCCAAGCCAAACAATTGAGGCCATATTAATATGTAATGATGCAGGATGACGCAACTGCAAAGATATCTACATATCTGTATCTGTAGATCTGTAAGTCTGATTTTAAAAAAGTGGACTGAACGATTTCAATTGAATTAAAGTGGTTACATTTTAAGAAGGCAAATTATTGCTTCCGTCTGACAAAAATCCAATTTTTAAAACGCACACACTTCATGACACACTGCAGCTTTAAGTGATCACTCAGGCAGGACTTTCTGAACAAAGCGGACATTCTGAATTCCAAAAATTCCCTGTACATTCCTGGTAAACTTACAAAGAGATCAAAACATGTCAACTGTTCCAACTGGATATAGTCCAACCATAGAGCAGAACCGGCTTCAGTTAAGCTACAAGTGGCTCTATTTCCAAGCGACCGTTGCTATGACCAAATGACAACGTGCACCACCAAAAGAGGATAGACCACACCCAAACATGACTCCTTCAATTATATGTCTGTTTAACACATTACTAACCTTAACAACACACCTAAACTATACCTAAAAAATAACTCTGAATAACATGTTGCAAAAAGTCTAGGTCAGTCTACGTCTACTGTCTAGGTCAGTGGTTCTCAAACAAGGGGCCAGACATCCAGGGGGCCACCACAGGATAACTTGAAATTACTTAATTATATTATAAAATAAAAACTCCCACATACACACAAATAATTATTTTTCTTTTTTCTTTAACAAAAATACTTCAGCTGTCATAATTACAGAGAAATATCAGAAGAAAAATCTTTAATATAGATATAGATACAGATATAGATATAGTGTTGGAAAATGGAGGACCTTCAAGTCAAAAAGGTTAAGACCTGCTGTTTTGTTTTGTTGAAATTGCTGCATTGATTTTAAATTATGAAAATGTCCAAAAATATATTGAGGCATGTTTTACAAAAATGTAATTACTCATTAATTTACAAGTAAGGCAACCGTAAAATGTATGAGATTACATGTACATTTTTATTTTTTTTTAAGTCAGTCTTTTCATAAAAACACAAAAATGACAGAGGAGAAAAGACTGAGTTTTTCCATGCTTTCCTAGAAATAGATTTGTGGATGTACAGAGGGCACTGCAGCCTCCTGTACAGTCATATCATGTCTGCACTTCATCAACAGTCACATGTTAACAAAAGCCAATGAAAACAATGCGTCAACGCATCTATTTGCACGTACACACACCCAAACACAAATACACACAGTTCCCAATACTTACTATAGTCATATTTCTTTAAAGGACGCAGATTGTAGATTGAGGACTGATGTAATAGAATTTGGTAAACAATTTTTAGATTGTGAGAAACACTTCCCCACAAGAAGGGAATAAATAAAAATGTTTCTCAACCAGCAGTGATTTGCTTTTTCCTGAAACATGGTGGATGAAAGGCAATGCTGGAGGCTCAACCACCAAACAGACTCAACAAATCTGTTGTACCGTGAGCTTAGACAAACAGTCATGAGGGACACTGACCAGACACATCACACGTGCTGTTTGAACATACTGAGATCCACTTTCTTGAGCGGACTCTGAAGCCAAGCTGTATGATCACTGCTGAACCGTTACTAGTGAACAGACTGATGGGAGTGGAGCTCCTCCTCCACTTACAACTGAGACAAATACTGGAGGTGCTCAAGCATGATGATTAGTACTGTTTGAAGTGCATACGACAGACCACACACACACAACTATAAACACCACATTCTTTTAATGAAGAACTTCTGCTAAAACGTGCCCTCCACAGACAAGTCCCAATTAATTTGATTTAATTCAAAGCTTCAGTCTTAACAGCTCATGCCAAGCTAACGGAGCACTAATAGACAGCTGTGAGATCTGAGATAAAACTAAATAGATAAATGTAGGGTCCTATGAAATCCATTTTATTTTCTCCCGAAGTCCGGTTTTTCTATTGTTATTTATCTGGATTCCATTTTTTTTTTTTTGGTAAAATTAAATTTTATTCATCAAAAAACATGTCTAATTAATTGAAATCATGAAACTTACAATATTAAACAGCAATTTATTACAAGTTTAACAAAAATTTGAAATGAAATGTTTTATCTTTTTCTCAAATTCAGTTTTATTTACCAAATTCTGTTTCCATTAACTTTCTGGATCCCATTTAAGTGATTTCATTAAATATTAAAAATCAAAAGCATCTAATTAATTGATTTAAAAAAAAATTTTTTTTATTATTATTATTATATTTTTTTCCAGACATTTACAATTTTCTGCTAAATAAATAAAAAAAATATTCCTTTAAAAATGTTTTAATAATATTATTATTATTAGTAGTAGTAGTAGTACTATCGTTTCATTAAGTAATATTTCTGTAACGGTTTCTTCAAGTTAAACCGAAATTTTATTTTGATGGGTTGCTGTGAAGACCTTTATGTTTCTGTTTGTATATGAAATGACCATAGTTTTTCCTCAAGAAATGGTAAAATGCTCATGAAGTGACTCTAGCAGTTCTAGAGGTCATGTTCTAGTTCTGAAGCCGTTCTAGAGGTCATGTTCATGGTGGCAGAGGCTGAAATCCCTGTGAGCATCATGCACACTTCAGTATGTGTGTAGTAAACAAAACCACGTGTCTGCATATTCATTCACACAGAGACACGCAGAACATGCAGGATTCATATTTAAAGGTTATTTTTGCGACTTAAAGGGGTCATATGATGCGATTTAAATTTTTCCTTTCTCTTTGAAGTGTTACAAGCTCTTGGTGCATAAAGAAGATCTGTAAAGTTGCAAAGACTAAAGTCTCAAATCCAAAGAGATATTCTTAAAGGGGTCCTATTATGCTTTTTCACTTTTTTAATTTTAGTCAGTGTGTAATGTTTGGGCATAAAAAAGATCTAGAAAGTTACAAATCTCAAAGTCGAGATATTTTGTTTTTTAAAAATCCCTTTTCAAGAACTACAACGAACGGCTCGTTTGGACTATAGTGTTTGTTTTCCGGGCTTTGTGATATCACAAAGCGGCTCATTGGAATATCATTACAAAGAATTCCCGCCTACAGAAATTCGAATGGTTGGGGGGTGGGGAGGGGCGAGGTTGTGGTTAGAACGCTTGGTTGAGTGAGTGCATCAGACGAGACGA
>NW_015659923.1:682417-683391 GCF_001515625.1 Sinocyclocheilus rhinocerous | reverse complement strand
CTCTGCTCACTCTAGGCCGCCGGTGGAGACGCTGTGTGTTTTGTTGTGAAAGTGAAACTACTTTGTTTGGCCTTCCAAAAGAGAACGATATCACTTCGTCATGCCTGGAGCTGATCCGTGCTGGTCGCTGAGGAAATACATCAACTTTGCGCTGTGGATCGCCGGATCGGCTTTCACCGTGGACGAAGCGGAGTCCAGCCCGCTTCGTCCTCTGAGAAATGCAGGAGGTCCCCTTTTTATTTTGATGGTCCCCTTAATCATGTGTTCATCACATGAGGTTGCTGCAAGCCCGCCGGCCGCTCCTTCGTCGAATCCGCCGGCCGCGTCGTTCTCAAGCCCCCGGCCTCTGCTCACTCTAGCCGCCGTGTGAAACTACTTGGTTTGGCCTTCCAAAAGAGGACACGACTAGCAATCAGTGGTTAAGTTGTATTTACAACACTGTTCCAGAACAGTTCAACCCAAATATTCAGATGTGTGCTGCGCATTTTATGGAGGACTGTTTCCTGATCCTGGTAGAGTAGTACAATGCCGGCTGTTCTGACTCAAAGACTGTAAGTACGTTTTTTATAGCGCATTTTACTGAGGACAGCTTCCACAACATGAGAGAGTACAGTGCCTGCCGGATTCGCCCAAAAAGCTTTTGTTGAAAGACGGAGCAAGGGGAGTGGCAGTACTGAAACACCGTCTAAGCTGTTCGCCAATCACAACGCACTGGGACAGCTAACCAATCACTGCCGCCGCCACCATGTCGTGAAGACGCTGTGTGTTTGTGTTCTGTGTGTTTCTTTGTGAAAGCGAAACTACTTTGTTTGGCCTTCCAAAAGAGAACGATATCACTTCGTCATGCCTGGAGCTGATCCGTGCTGGTCGCTGAGGAAATACATCAACTTCGCACTGTGGATCGCCGGATCGGCGTTCACTGTGGACAAAGCGGAGTCCAGCCCGGGGTCGTCACATGTGGTTGCTGCAAGCCC
>NW_015659923.1:657178-682141 GCF_001515625.1 Sinocyclocheilus rhinocerous | reverse complement strand
GCATTGGATAGCTGGCCAATCAGAGCACACCTCGCTTTTTCAGACCGATGAGCTTTGTAAAAATCGACGTGTTTCAGAAAGGCGGGGCATAGAGGAAAAACAATAATGTACAGTGTGTGGAAAATAATGTGTTTTTTGAACCTTAAACCGCATAAACACATTTCATTACACCAAATACACAAAATAATGTTCTTTTTAGCAACATCATATGATCCCTTTAATATTCACAAATACTAATCCATATTGCGTTTTGATATGTGTACTGACCTACTTTTGATTTATGCATTCAAAATTAGCCAAATTCCATGACATTCTGTGTTATACAGTAAATTCCGTTTTTATGACTGGATTCCACGATTCCGTCCGTGTTTTGCATCGTGGAAATCATAGGGCCCTATATATTTTGCAAAATGTCTCAGTGTTTTTGTCCATACAATGGAAGTCAACTATCACCTAAACTGCTACCAACATTCTTCAAAATATCTTCTTTTACATTCCATAGAAGAAAGTAATTTAAGTTTGGAACAACTTCATGTGGTGAGTAAAAAATTTCTTTTTTTGTGAACTATCCCTTTAAGAGAGCAAGATTTAAGTGTCAAATCAACTGCACACTAAACATTTCAGGCTGTGGAGCTGTACACTTATCAATCCGCACTACAAATGTGAGCCAAATCTGCTACACAAAACATTATGAGAGCAGATTCTACATTTGTGGGACACCATGTCCAAACCAGACACAATGCAAGTTCCCAGCATCAAGCAATTTGTCTTTCCACAGCAGGATTTTGGACAGTAGGCAGGGCTACCAGCAGGAAACACCACCAAATTGATCAAATGACCTCTCTCTTGTCTGGTTAATACAAAAGCTCAGGTTTACACAGAAGAGCTTGTGGAGTCTGATTGGGCCACGTTGTTAGAGAAAGAGAGCAAGTGAGAGATGTGTTTGAGCTGGCGAAAGCTCCTCTGGTCTCGGCAGCAGTGTGATGGTTAGAGAGGCTCTGCAAAACAAAAACGCTACATTCCTCAGCTCTCTCCATTATTCCCACTTCCTGTCCACCACAGCACTCTCAAAACAGAGGAATCAACAAGACAAACACACACGTCAACAAATCAGCAGCGCCCGAGCCCTCACTCACTCTCACACACACCCTGTGGTAAACAAAGGGCCATTTTGGTCTGTTTTGGGCACTGTGCGTGTCGAGGCACTGACGAAGTCATACACTGACAAAACGCGCTGCAGATATAAACACAGACAGGCAGAAACACGCACGAACAAGCACACAGAAAACAGTCCTTCTTTCGAGCCCATTAAACTGGTACCATATTAGTTAAGTCGTGATACATGAATGAAACTTTTGATTAGAGCAGGAGACCAAAACACAGAGGAATAACTGCTAAATGCGGTCATGCTTGGTTAAAGTACAATGAGCTTGACTTCCTGGTTGGTTCAACATTCATAAAAGAAAAATACTCAGGTTTGCCAACCATTGCAAACCAAAAAAGAAAAAGAAAAAAAAAACATGACTTAAACTTACTGATGAGTTTTTTGAGCTTCAACTATTCTTCTACTGGACAAAGTGTGGTCTTGGTGTAAAAAGATCCAGGAATGCAGTTTCGATTTAAGGTTTTGTTCATAGCGAATATTTGCTTGGGGTGTGAATAAGACTTTAGAGTGAGTTTACAGCATGTGTTATGATGAGGTCTGTGCAGTACGTCTGCCTCTGAGGTTCAGTCTGGACCCCTGAGAGATGCAGGACTAAAGCCTCCTGTGACATGAAGACACTCCTGTGTCTTCAAGGATGCTTCACTACTCATTTTAAACAAATGTCCATTATAGTCCAAATAATCTAGAACATTCTAATATCAGAGTATGCTGATAAATATGAACTTCAGCTTCTAATTCCATGCTGTTGTGTTTATCTGTTGGATATATGGAAAGAAACAACATACTCCACACAAACATTTATCACCAATGTCCAATTAATTAACGGCAGTGCTGAATTCAGTCTTTACTTGGATTGTATTAAGTTCCTTGGAGCAGCAGGATATAAAAAGAGGAGTGATATTCTTACAAAAATGTCCAGTTGCTAAGCAGAAACTGGAGGCATTCCTAACTGGCGAGAAATAAGAGAAATGCATTTTCAAAGCTCAGCTAGACCCAAAAAGTAGCCCTAAATACAGACTTCTCAGTTTCAGGCTAAACTCAATCTCCAGGCAAAAGCTACATGCACAATTTAAGTGCAGTTAAATGTTCAGTAGTTAAGAAATTTGGGCTGATAATACAAAAGGTTGCAGGTTCAGTCCCAGTTGGAGATCCTTCACTCCAGCCCTACAATTTGTTATTCATGTACCTCCCACAACCATTTGTTAAATGACAGTAGCCGATCAATCATTTGGTCTTCCTGAAGGGTCCTATGTGCACTCACTTCTGTCTAGATAAAATTATTATTGGTGATTTTAAAGATAACATCCAAGCAATAGACAACTGCAAAAATAACCAGTATAACACTGATATATTGTTCATGTTTAGTAGTGCACATAATTTTAATTTCAATCAAACAAAATGTATGAAAAGACACATCTGAAATGACCTCAACACAATGAGTATCACAGCAGTTGTCCAACACTGCCAGCTGGCAGTCATCATTTATTTAGGTCCCATTTTAAAAGCTCTTTCTCTGGAGCTGGACTAGTGTTCAGGTCAATCAACCTTCAAAGCCGCAAGAGAAGTTATCAGTCAGAGTGCTTGACCACCAATGAGATTAAACGAAATATGAAAGTGCATAGCTGATGAACTTCCTTCCTGTCTCGACTGAGAGACCTTTGTAACTTTGCTTGTCACTGCAGTCAATAAAAGCATTTTCACATGACAAATGCTCCAAATTTTAAAAACCAAAAAAGTTGATTTTTCAAATATAAATAAGATAAAGCTTAATAAAGGTTGTTAAAAACAAAATGTGGCCAGTCACTACACAAAGTTTTCTGTTTGTCATATCAAGTGAGAGATCAGTAAGGTACCACACACCCTGTACTTTGTCAGTGCGGTTCATACCAAGTTGATATTTACAGTCAAATGCGAATGCATCTAACTTCCAACAAAGATAAAACGTAGGAGTTGGAGATGCTACATGTCCATGTAGCAACAGCAGTGTGCTCTCCACGTGGGCTCGCCTTGCATCCTGTGGCCATGGAAACGTGAGTCCGTGGGGATTTGCTATACAGCTTCTGTGTGTTGCACGAGTCACCAACAAGAACAAGCAAACTGTAGAGAAAAAAGACCACTAGCACATAGTATCAGCACGCTGCATCCAAATCGCTCAAACATGCTTTATCACTTTTATCAGGGAAAACACACCATTTACAAACTAAGACCAGGGGCCTGATGTATAAACGTTACGTACGCACATTTCCATGCCTATTTTGTGCGTACGCAACGTTTATACATCATGGTATTAATTTTCCACGCACATATCGGGATTTATAAAAAATAAACTAGGCGTAAATGTGCACGCACCGTACGGACACTCTAAACCATGCGTACGCACACTTTTACTGGAGTGAGCGAAATAAATTACACTTTAAATTGTGTTCTAAATAGCAAAACTCATGTTCTGAGAAAATACTTTTGCACGAATAATAGTGATACATTTTGTGAACTTGACTTTGTTTGATGGCTTTGGAACATAGACGGTATCACGGTAACGACAGACATAAGGATGCGCTCGTTGATCAAACAGTCCATTGGTCTGATGACAGTAGAACCTCTGTTCACAGGTGTCGCGCACAGACAGTAGCCTAACGATAACCCCTTTCGTGCTCTTCCCAATATTGTGACAAACACCATATTTAAAAGATAGAATTTGAAGGAAACCGTAAGATATGTGCATTTTATTTTCAAAATGTTTTGTTATTGACGCGGTGAGTCAGACAGCTATTTACAGTGCAAAAAAATAAGGCCTATCTCTTTCCATAAAAATAACAACAGGCAAATTGCATAAATTAGAATAGTGATGTCTTAAAACACATTTATTGTCCGTATCTCATATTTTCCTAACGTATTGTACCCTTAACTGCGTTAAACATGGTGTCACGTGGATGGAAATATGCATGGAAATGATATGCAGATGACGTTATGCATATTAAAATTAGGCGTGGTAAGCTCCATATATGGCTATTTCAGGGAGGAGATGGGGTGGAGATTCATGTACGCACAATCTTCTACTGACTGGGTATTACAAAGGGAATTTTTAGCAGGTTCTGGCGTACGCATGGCTTTATAAATCTGAAAACTTTTGTACGTACGCAAAATCTAGCTTTTGTGCGTACGCACACATTTAGGATGAAATCTACGTAAAGTTTTATACATGAGGCCCCTGGCATATAGGACAAACCTGCCTAACCCATGCCTTATAAATAGCTTACTGCAATAAAAGGTCTGTATCTTCTCAGACAAAGCAGGAGATCAGAGTTCAGACGACAGGGTGCCGCCATCTACAGTAACACCTATCCCAGTATCTGGAGGAGATCAGCCAGACTGGGCCATCTGTACTGGAGTCTGTGTGTTTACTCTGTCCCACAGCACGCACGGACAATGTGCTCCACACACAGAGAGAGATTTACACGACAGGTGTTGAGGCAGATAGAGGAGGAGCTGCTGGAAGGGTCAGATCCATGGAAACGTTCATATTGTGACAAGTAAACAGTAATCATGAGGATGTGCTTGGGGGTGAAGCACGCACCGTCTTGAATTTACAGTAACTGTGGCCCGTTCAAATATCTAGACGGCCCAGGTATCAAGACTCACAACTTACTGGCATCAAAAACTGCAAATAAAAACGAATGCACCAAAACAAAAATTGGACAAAAGTGTGACCAGGGGCTGGATTCATGAAAATCATCTTAGTAAAACAAGAGAAGTAGTTTGTAACAATGTTCCTGTGTGCAATACTTGGAAATTCTTAAGATCTTCTAAAATATTTTCTTAAGAATTTTTTTCTCCTTGACAGGCTTTAGCATTAACTGATTGTATGGCGGATAAAATTTCAACACCTCAAAGGTGTTTTTGCACCTCCTCCAGTAAAATGTAATAATAAAAAAAGTGAAAAAAAAAAATGAAGCCCCTAATTGATTGTTTTTGTATAGTTGTTTCTGAATTCAGCAAAAACTCACGTAATGCATAATTAATAACCATCTTTGTTTACACTATCGACCACTGGTGTCACTTCAGAGAACTCATGCACATCCTTAATAATAGAAATATGTATTATATGTAGCTACTGTTATATTGTAATGATTAACATTTGAAGCAACAAATTCATTAAACATCTAATTTTTGGGGATCTGAAACAAGTTGGAGGTTATCAAAATAATGATCTTTAAAAAAAGCATCATATGACCCCTTTAAGAGGTTATTTACAATAATTTTTAAGACCATTCTTTTCTTCGTTTCTTTTTAAGTTTTGCCTTTAGAACAATCTTAAGAAAAAAGATAATAAAGAGATATTTTTACTTTATTGTTAGGCTAGAAAATAAAAGAAAATGGCAGAAATGTATTCTTACAAGTCGCTGAATTTGTCCGCACACTGAAATTTTTTTTCCAATCAGACCAAAAAAGGTCTGAAGAAAGCACTGGGCTGAAACGTCTGCTTTTTGGTCTGTTTTTAATACACTTTGCACTTTCGTCACTTTTGCATATGGATAATAAAAACTACATTTTTGAGAGACCTTTTTTGGTCTGATTGGAAATTTCTTTCAGTGTGCGGACAAATTCAGCGACTTGTTGGACTAAAACTTTCTCCCTTTTTGCTCTACGCACCTGAGAACTCGTTCTTTTTTAGCGCACCCAATTCTTGTTTGAGAAATTTATTCTTAAGAATGTTTTGTGAATTTGGCCCCAAAAACCACTACCCAAATCTATAACATGAGAAAAACAATGAAGCTAGTTTACATGTACATTTATGCATTTAGCAGATGCTTTTATCCAAATCTAAATAAACAATATGAATATTTTCCAAATAACTGACCATTAAAAAAAATTTGACAACTGAAAAGCAGCCATAGAGTATGAACAGGAACAGATACACCCCGCTGTGGCAAAGTGTTGTTTATGTGTATGTGTTTATAAGCCTGAAAAACACAAGCAGAACAGTAAAGCATTAGGTCTGGAGGCTGTAAATGATTATAGGGGGTGTTTCCTGGTCGGAGGTGAACACAGGGAAGTGGAGCTTGAGTCAAGCGACCTGTACTAAACACTGAAACTACCCTGCACTGGATGATGGCTGGTGCCGCCCATGTTTACCCAGAGAGACAGGTGACTGGCTCATGTTTCTGG
The DNA here is from genome assembly GCF_001515625.1 of Sinocyclocheilus rhinocerous. Taxonomy (NCBI): domain Eukaryota; kingdom Metazoa; phylum Chordata; class Actinopteri; order Cypriniformes; family Cyprinidae; genus Sinocyclocheilus; species Sinocyclocheilus rhinocerous. The sequence continues at coordinate 675,810 of NW_015659923.1, read as the reverse complement.
TGCAAGCGTGTGAGATTAAAGGGACATGAAAACAGATGTACATGCTGATCTTAGAAGTTTACAATGCCACCAAGTCTACACACTTTCTGCAATCAATAGCGAAGACAGAAATGCAGATGATAGAGAGTGAGTGAGTCTCAGACAGGGTGAGGGGCTCCCAGTGTTAATCCTCCTCCGGAATCGAACTCCCCGAGAGGGGTGGGGACAGGATGTGTGAGCCAGCTGCTCCCCGGCTCAGACAAAAGGACGCAGGGTAACACATTTCAGGCCGGTTTAAGTAGAGGCTTCTCAGTCTGCAGCCCGGGCCAAATCAAGAGCATAATCTCACGAAACAAGTGACTGTGAGAGTGTGAAAAGATGACAGGAGAAGAGACAGTGTTCATTGTTTCTGGAGGAACTGGCAGACGCTGCAAGATTTCAGTGCCAACGCGTTAAAACACCACAGTCCTACTCCTGCCCTTAATCAGAATTTCCTCTCTTCAACAGGATTAATTTTACACATGCATCAGTGCACCTGCTGCCACTCAATGATATGATATGGTATTTCATCTTCACCCGAGAATGACCGATATTGCTTCATGATCATTAAGCCATACTGGCAATGGTCATGGAAACTGAAAATGTTTTTTAAATCTTCGAAAAAATTTATATTAATAAAGATTTATATTAATAAAAACATTAGTAGTAGTATTTGCACTACAGGTCATTAAGCTAGGAGTCAGTAGATTATTTATTTATTTATTCACTTTTTAATGCCATGCCAGCATCAAGGCTATTTTGTAAGATTTTTTAAAGGGGGGATTAATGCTATTACATAGGCACAGGAAAGAAGTGTGTTTTTGGTTGTGAGGGAAAGATAACCTTGTTCAGCTTCCCAAACTAAAGGCTCTTTGGAGATATGAAGGATGCAATGCTACTCAAGACTAACATGAGATTGGGCGAAACTGTGTGTGTTATGTCCCCTTTAAAAAGAGATTTAGAATAAAAATTATATTCAAAAAGATTTTCACACTATTAATGTTTTTACTGTATTTTTGATCAAATAAACACAGCCTTGGTAAGCATAAGAGACTTCTTTAAAAAAACATTTTTGAAAGGTAGTGTGTTAAAAGCACACACACACACACAGAGGAACGGTTTTATATAAAACAAATCATGTTCTTTAAAAATGACTACAGAATGAAAACAATTCAGTAACTTTTAATGCTCAAAACTAAAAATCTTTATCCTAATCTTTATGCTGTGGTGCTAGGGCTGTAAGCAGATGATAGAGAGTGAGTGAGAATTCTAAGCAGAATTCTGAAGTGAGCAAGAGAACAGACTGTGTGAAAGAGGCTCAGCACAGTGTGATCTCCAAACCTTTGCAGTCTGAGCAGCACGAGAAAAGAGGCGAGAGGGAGGAGAGGGATGGGGGATGAGGATAGGTTTACTGCAGCACTCACAATGGCAGCTGTGATTTATGTGGACTGCTGGCCCAGTTCTGTGGGCCGTAGGGGGAAGCCCTCACTTACGAACATCTCATGTGCTGGCTCACAAGACAGAAGCAGAAAGTCAAGACAATGACCAGACTAAACAAGGTATGATCGAGGTACAGTAGTAAAACTACCGACCAACTCTCAGATTCACTTATAACAAGGTTATGGATCCCCTCAAATTATGTCTTTGTTCAGTGCTATCTTGTGGTTTCTAAAACAATCAGATTAAGGGATGGACAGTGTCTCGATATAATCTAAAGAAAGCTCCCAAATCATTAGTTAATTAACTTCTCATTTCAGAGTTCCTAATATCATTCTTAAAAGTCAAGATATTCAACAACAACAACAACTACATAATTTCTATATTAGCTGATAAATGATCAATAAACACCAATGTGTAGTATGTTCCAAGCTAATATCCAAATACCATATTTAAATCTAAGGTTCAAGTACTGCATGTTGGCATTCTGTGAATTATTATTTGGAATGGGAAACATTTACACAGCAAATAATTGAAGTTTAGCAGGCAAATGGGCAGAAAAAGTCAATTTTGTAGTATAGAATGCTACCAATATTTTGTGTAATTACTGTATATAAAACCATTCAAATGCTTGAGGCATTAAGATTAAATTCTTTCAAATGCTGTTTCCTTCTATAAAAGATATATATATATACATATGTACACTATATATAAAAAAAACTGTTTTCAACATTGATAATAAATGCTTCTTGAGCAGCAAATCAGCATATCAGAATTATTTCTGAAGGATCATGTGACAATGGAGCAATGACTGCTGAAAATTCAACACTGCTATCACAGGATTAAATGACATTTTAAAATATATTAAAATAGTTTTTATTGTATTTTTATCAAATAAATTCTGCCTTTGTAAGACAAAAACATTCTTTCTAAATAATAATAATAAAAACCATTATGAACAACATTATGAACTTTAAAACATTATGAACTTAAAAAGACCCAGTAACAAGTCAAGAATACTATCCTGAAGTCCACTGAGAATTACAAAGCAATGGATGGCAGGTCACAAGCTGGGGTTGCTATTGAAAACATTACTGGTTGTTCTCAAGATGCTCTTGTAATCCTGTTGGCTAACACATATCTTAAATGATTATGCTGCATGTGGTATGAAGTAAGCTGGCCAAATAAGAGTGAAGGGCTTACAGTTCGGCCTCATAAGCCAATTAGGCAAATTAGTGAGTAATGAAAGATTATTTTAACACCCTACCTGCAGCAATTACAGCACAGCAAGACTGCATCATGTAATAAACTGCGCTTATGTTTGAAGCATTACTGTGATGACAAGAAACTAGAAAATTTGTTTAAAAGCTTTAAAAAATACTTTGTTGACATAAGAAAACACTAGCATCACCCTCAAGCTGCTGTATTTCATGGAAGACTGCACACTCCAGTATAAACACAGGCCTGGACGGCAGACAGAAGGTAGTTGATTTCACTTCTCTACAGATCTCATCCATCCAGCGAGCACTGACTGTACGCTTGGAACAGCACAGCTGCAGACAGCCACTCCACTCAAGAGACCCTCGAGGGACAGGCTTAGTGGGACGATACGGCTCGTGCAGCAGAGAGAGGAAGGGGACAAGGGGGGGTTAAACGTGTTTTTACAGATGAATGAAAGCCATAATCGGGCCCAGGGCGGTCACACAAAGGAGGGATGCTGGGTTGGGATACTGTAATGGCAAAATGAGCTGTTCACTACTACAGAAATTTTTTGGGGGGGGGGATGATATGCTCAGATGGCCCATTTTGTTCAGTTTGAATCAGCTTCAACACAAGCAGTGTACCAAAGATGGCATCAGCCTCGACAATGAAATTGTTTTGACTAAAAGATGGATTTTAAAAGTATAAAACAAGCCTCAAATTACATTCAAAACTGACCTGATTTCAGTATCACTAATAGCACAAAACTCTTAGGGGCATGGGCAAGATGCAAGCAAAAAAAAAAAAAAAAGCACAGACAGAATGCAAGAGCACATCTTGTGTGAAAACCTTACCTTGTTAAACCTATTTTGACTCCAATGGAAAGCAACAAAAAGTGTGAAACATAAAAGTGTCCAAGGTTAAGGGAGTTTTTCTTATATAATAAAGTTTGAGATTTAATCAGGTGTCAGATGACAAAATAATTTCACATTTGCAGAGTAATTTTCACTTGCAAATGAGTGAAACGCTCACACTGTACAGCCCTGAAACATCCCATCAAGAAGACATATTTGCAGTGAAAGCTAAAACAGACCTTGTGACTGCTGCTATGCTAATTTAGAGGTGTGACATTTTCATGCACAACTGACAAGAAGCAAAAATCTTTCTAATTCTTCTGGACGTCACAAAGAGAGATTTACCTTTTAATTGCCAAAAACAAGTAAATGACAATGGGCATGACTGAAAAGTTCAGCATTTTAGTAAGAGCATTGCAACTAGATGAATGGAACGAAAATGTGTATGTAAACAAATGTATGTATGTTCAAACTTTATTTAAATGTGTCCTTATTGCTGTGTAATTTCTACTGTACCAAGTAATATAAGAAGACATATTTGCAGTGAAAGCTAAAACAGACCTTGTGACTGCTGCTATGCTAATTTAGAGGTGTGACATTTTCATGCACAACTGACAAGAAGCAAAAATCTTTCTAATTCTTCTGGACGTCACAAAGAGAGATTTACCTTTTAATTGCCAAAAACAAGTAAATGACAATGGGCATGACTGAAAAGTTCAGCATTTTAGTAAGAGCATTGCAACTAGATGAATGGAACGAAAATGTGTATGTAAACAAATGTATGTATGTTCAAACTTTATTTAAATGTGTCCTTATTGCTGTGTAATTTCTACTGTACCAAGTAATATTAATTAAAGGGATAGTTCACCCAAAAATGAAAATTACCCCATGATATACTCATCCTTAAGCCATCCTAGCTGTACTGTCAGATGAATACAGTCGGAGCTGTATTAAAAAACGTACTGGCTCTTCCAAGCTTTATAATAGCAGTGAATAGGGGTCGAGATTTTGAAGCCCAAAAAAGTGCATCTAACCATCATAAAAAGTGCTCCACATGGCTCCAGCGGGTTAATAAAGGCTTTCTGAAACAAAGTGATGCATTTGTGTAAGAAAAATATCCATATTAAAAACTTTATAAACCGTAATGTCTAGTTTCTGCTAACTGTCGTACGTGCGCTCACGAGAGAGTGGCGTTAAAGCGGATGACTCAGGTGGAGCGTAAGCTCCGGTGAGATGTGATGAACTGTGTAAACGAGTGACGAATTTGTAAAGAAAAATGTTTGAGGATTTTGATATAAGGTCAAGAGGAGACTGCTTTTCCTTTGCTGTAAACAAAACTTGGTTCTTGCGAGGCTAGCATATTCTCACCGGAGCTTTATGCATAATTATTCATAAATTCACTGTTATTACTATAGCAAATGTATGTAACAAGTGTATCAAGGACACATTAAAATAAAGTGTTACCAAATATTTTAATGAAAATTTTAATTTATCGTTTACTTTTAATTTGGACTAAGCATCCAAAGGCACCCAATAAGAAAAACATGGTCATGAAATTTTGCATATAACATCTCTCCACCGAATTTCATGAATCAAAACCAATGCATCAGGATGCAATGTGAAGTATCATTTCACACCCTTTCAATGCACAAACATGTAGTTCACAGCAGGTAAGAGAGGAACACCTGCTGGACAGGCACCTATGAATGAACATTAGATGTGTAGAGCAGGGCAGGGAGGAGCCCTACATAGATTAAACCTGTTCTGCAGACAACACAGCACAAATCTGCCACAACGCACACACCCGTTGAGCCTTTCAGAGGGCCATTGTATTAAGGAACCTCTATTAAAACAACTCCTTGAAACTCAGGCACATACTTGAGCTGGAAAAACCACTTTCTGGTTCAAAGCAATTAAGCACAGCTATTATAGGCAATAGGTAAAATATGTTATTCGAGTTCCTCGTTTCGCTTACTTCTACGGTTAGAGTTCAATACTTTGTTTCCTGTTAGTGGTGTCCGCTGATTTACTTTATGTTGCACCAAATGGTCTGACAAAATCTGTTATGAAAGAGCTGTATTGGGTGCCGATAAAACAGAGGAAGGCTTGAAACCTTGACCTAAAATCAAATAACAACATACAGCTAGTATTTTACCCATTCGAAACTCCAGCTGCATAATAAACATTTCCTTCTCTTTCTTCACAGTCGTCATACGAGTCACGGCTGATAAAGGAGGACAATGCCGACAGAGCTGCGATAATAAGCCTGGACATTTAATATGTGCAGCTGGGTGGGAGACGTCAGATTAGCTGAAAGAGCCTACTATGTAACCAGTCACAAGATCTTCCACAACGGTCAAAGCCAAGGAGCGTTTCTCCCTCCCAAACCCTTCAGGGAAAACGTAAAGACTTCACATTTCTCAAAGCTTCGCCAGGAACCTCCTAAACCACAGAAGTATGTGTGTGTGATACACTTGTTAATGATTAAACTACAGCTAATGCCATTTCTGTGCTTTGTGAATGTGGAGAGGGCATTCTGGGTTAATCCAGTTAGAGATCAACATCTCCGAAATGAGGAATTTACTGTGACGAGTGGGTGCTCGACTGTCACACAATAGGACAGAAACAGTGAGGATTAGGGACTGCATACTGACTAAACACGGTGGAAGCTTCACGTTGATGTTTTCGGAGGGTGTGATGGGGAATTCCTCGAATGCTGACGGCTTCGGCCTACAGTTTTATCAGCAGCAGTACAGGAGCTTCAGTTCCCAGACTGTTTAGCAACACGTTTTCCCATGTAAACCAACTCCTGGAAAAAGCTGAAGGCACTTTGTGAGCCACCCAGGTGCTCATATAAAAAAATGAATTGGCAGAACACTTGATCCGAAGTCATTTGCTGCTTATCGGTTTGTCTGAGAGGTAATTTCCCACACTTACTCCTGCTTTGTGCCCTGCGTTAAACTCTCAAATGTTTTTATTTTCGGACTTGCTATAAAGGTGCTTTTTTGAACTATACATATCCAAGCTTTAAAGTGAACATAAGCCATTCAGGTGAGGACCCTAAACCTCCATCTGTTAAGCTTAAAGAACTGTGCCAGGCCACACATATGAAGCTGAAGTTTTTGCATAAACTATCTTCTACAGACAGCCTCAGCCCAACACACTCAAATACTTGACATCGGCTCACACCCAATTGCAAAGGGTCACGGCCTGAGAAGCATTAACATGAGTCATGGTACAGTATTAATCCCAAATCCTGCACTATGACCATGTACATGGAGCTAAAGATGTGGACATTATCCATGCTGAAAAGCAGTCTTTAAGAAAAACAGGAAAGACATCTGATGTTATACTGAGAGAGTATCACAAGCAGGAACGAGTGCAGCAGAGCGTCCAGAGTGGGTCTGGGGGAGAAGGAGCTGTAAGCAGCTTAAAGCCCATCTCGTAGCACATGGCGGAGCAGCGACACACGGAGTCACCATATGGCCTTCTCAAAAGCACAGGCTCAGGCCTGCTGAGACCTTCCGTCTAAGCGTTATAGTAAATGTGTAACAGAGCACCACTCGGACGAAAAGGGCACTACTACAAAACCTGGAACAAGTTAATGAGAAAAAAAATGCAAATATATATAGGCAAATATTAACTAAAAACTTTACATGAACATTAAATGATGGCAAAAATACTTACAAAAAATACATTAATACACACTCACACTCAAAAGTTTGAGAACTAAGATATTTTAATATTTTTGAAAGTCTTTTATGCTCACCAAGGCTGCATTTATTTGATCAAAAATACAATAAAAACACTAATATTGTTAAATATTACAATGTAAAATAAAATTTATATTTAATTTTTTTAAATTATTTTTTTACAAATATTTTATTTAAAAGCTTAATTTCAGCAGCCATTACTCCAGTCTTCAGTGTCACATGATTCTTTAGAAATTATTCTATTATGATGATTTGCTGCTCAATAAACCTTTCTTACATCAAAGTTGAATTTTTTTTTTCATGAAAATGACAATTTTTCAGGATTCTTTGATGAATAGAAAGCATTTATTTTAAAAAGATTATTCTTTTTTTAGTATTCTTTGACAACAATGTAAATGTTATTATCACTATTACGCTAAGTCTTTTATGCTCACCAAGGCTGCATTTATTTGATCAAAAATACAATAAAAACACTAATATTGTTAAATATTACAATGTAAAATAAAATTTATATTTAATTTTTTTAAATTATTTTTTTTACAAATATTTTATTTAAAAGCTTAATTTCAGCAGCCATTACTCCAGTCTTCAGTGTCACATGATTCTTTAGAAATTATTCTATTATGATGATTTGCTGCTCAATAAACCTTTCTTACATCAAAGTTGAATTTTTTTTTTCATGAAAATGACAATTTTTCAGGATTCTTTGATGAATAGAAAGCATTTATTTTAAAAAGATTATTCTTTTTTTAGTATTCTTTGACAACAATGTAAATGTTATTATCACTATTACGCTATTTAATGCATCCTTGCTGAACAGAAGTATTCATTTTTCTTTCTATTAATATCTACTTTTAACTAGTGCCAATCAAGTGTTCAAAAGTGTTAATTTAAATGTATCAATTGTGTGTGCAGCCAACCTACTATTAAATTATACTAAAACATCAGCGTTAGGTATATATCGGACATCATCAACATTCTCCCTAAATCTGAGATGTATCAGTCGACCACTTCTGATCTCCAGACCTTTTTTCAGACAAGAGCTGCCTGAGTTTTCATTTCTCTTTCACTCTCTCTCTGCCACAGGGCTGAGGGGAAGCCATATGCCAACTGTCTGCACACAGTATACACACACATACACAGACCCCCAAGCTCAGGGCCCGACCTGTCCGCTCGGATCAGCTATTCCACATCACGGTCAGAGGATCCTGTGCCGTTCTGTCTGACCCTGTTAGCAATGCTGACTGTAGACTGGCTAACACAGATTGAGTCTTCTGCCAATGAGGCTATGCCAACAGTCCTGGCATTATACGGCCTTCAGAAGAGCACTTCAAATGACTGGGCGGTAGTTGCCAACGGTTTACAGTAGTTTAAATGTTGAATCAAGCATGTTTGCTTATTTTGCTATCAGTGTACTTTAGGGAATGCTAGCTCTGGCAACCCACCAACAGTCTCTCGTGACTCCTATGTGTGGATGTAAATGCTCAAGGTAATAATAAACAAAACAACTTGTGTGTTTACTGTGTGTAAAGACTACTAGACCTGATTCACAGCCAAGTCAGCAGGATCTCTCTCTCTCACACACTCACACAGGATCTCTCTCTCTCACACACTCACACACACATTAACAAAACCGAGGAAATCCAAATTAAAAGGACAAAGCAAACAGCTTTTAGCGTGGTTAGTGAGACAGATGTGTAACACACTAAAGTGCCCCCAAAGGAGGATAGACTGTCAATGTTAGACAGCAGTCTTTTAAGGTAGACCATATGCTTGCAACAAAATCTGCAAACAAGGCATCAAATACATGCTATAGACAACGCTTATTTTAACATTAGTACAGAATAATTCACACAACTTTTTACTAATGAATTACTTTTCCAAATGCTCAGATTACTGGATGAGAACTTTTTATTTATTTATTTTAACAAACACTGTAGGCAAAACCATAATTTTTTCATACTCTGGTCAATTTTGAGCTATTTTGCATCCATAACATGTCTTCTATCAGACTAGTGAAATGAAAACATGCAAAACACACATTAAATATTTATTTTAATGCACTTTATATAGTTGCACCTATAGATTTCAATTACAATACATATTTTCTCTGTTTTCTCAAAATGAGCTTTTTTTTCAGTTGCACTTTACAGTAGCAGATACACATAACTTTCCCGTTGTTTTTTTTTTTTCTAAATATTTTTTACAGAGCGCTTTGTTCATACGCCATTTCTATAACATTTTATTCCTAAAATGAGAATGCTTTTTCTGGCTGCAGACAAGTGCTCCCCTCTGCAATACCTTTAAATCTAACCTAACAAAAAAAAAAGTGAAACAAGAACTTTGAATATGGCGTTGCAAATGATTGAATATTTGATTAGATAATGCCTCCTTTGCATATCTGAACACAACATTTCAGAAAACTTGTAATGCAAAACAATTGTTTTAATGCACCATAATTAATCATCAGGGGAAGTATGGTGAAATAGTTTAGTTTAACATGTAAGCTAAGGTGACTTCTTAAATTTCCCTGATATTTCAAGGTTTCTATGACCGTGGGAAACTTTGAAACAAGAGCAACGGTTTAACCACATTCATGTGTCAAAACCTCACAACAGGTCTATGCATAATTTACAACTGAGGCTGGCAAGCAGAGACAGACATGCACATGAGAGTAAGTGATGGGACACGGCAGTCTTACCTTGGGCAGCTCTCTCAGCTGGTTGGCGTCCAGGAGCAGCTCCTCCAGACTGCGGTTGTAGCGGTAGATCTCATCGGGCACCGCAGTGAGCGAGCAGTGCCGCTTATCCACGGACTCAACGTGACGGTTACACCGCCACAGCGGGATACACTTCAGCATGTCCCGGAGCACTCAGCCCCTCTGCATCGGGGACTCACTCAAGCAGCCAAACGATGGGATACAGACTGGTACTGCCGCCTCGCAACTCCCTGGACTTTATCCACCAAAACCAGTCAAATAAAAGCCCCTGCGCGAACGGTTCTCCTGCAAATGTCCACTAACTCCAGTGATGGCAGAGGACATCCAGAGGATCATACACAAGCCGAGTTACTCAGCACATTCACAGTTTGGTTCAACATAAGCCGAATGAAGTCAACAAAACACACATTTTATGTGCTGTATTCAGTTTTGCAGCATAAACAGCCCCTCGCTGAATTAAACGAGATTATGTCGCACGGAATAAGTGACCCCGCGTTAACATACAGAGGTGTTCAAATACGCCAAACTCGTTGGTTCATGTCACGCGCCCTTTTATAAAACATGTTTTGTCTTGTAATAATAAAAGGAGGTCTAATAATCAAACTAAGTTACATCGTGCTCGTGAGGCTGCTGTAACGTTACACACAACGCTATGCTACAGCTAACTGATTAGCCAGCTGCAGAGCGCTATAGTCCGCCAACCGCTACAAAACACACCAGCCAGCCTCCAAACAAAGACAAAACAACTCGGAACTACTTACAGACGTGTGTGTCGCTGAGATACGAGGGATTTGCGATATGAGATATCCCATACACAGTAGCAACAGGCTAGGAGCAGCAGGCCGGTTCTGTGTGTGTGAGTGTATGTATGTATGTATGTATGTGGGGGGCTGGGCTGATCTCCGCCGCTCCAGAGACACTCCACCGGCTTTGTGCTCCTCTGCTGCCCGTCCTGATATCGAGTCCGGACTAATCCGTCACAAACCTCTCTGTCCTCCTCATATAGGTGGTTGACCTCAGGACGCCGGCGACGCTCCGCCTGGGCTTTATCTGCCGCGGGATTTCCTGCTCTTGTAGGCGAGTGTGTGGAGGTTCGGAGTTAAGGCTTCAGGAGCTGATCCATTCCCAGCTCCGCCTCACTGTTGTGAGTCTCTCTGTCTGAGCGCCCTCTCGCACGCAACTCCGCGGCGCACGGCATCGCTCTCACTCCTCCGGATGGCGACCTCTAGGAGTCTGGAGGAGGAGAGGAGCACTGGAGTCTAGCTAGTGCACTTGCGCCGCCCTGCGGAAAGAACCGTGTACAGTCGGAACAATTCTTTTTATTACCACGCAAAACCGAGTCACTACAAACACCGGTTTTTTTCATGTGATATTTCGTTTATTTATCTACTAAAAAGACAAGTAGCCTGTCGGGTACAGCTGAATCACGTATCTTTAATGTTCTAAAGTAAGCATGTTTAAATGCCTTAAAAGACAACATTCAACAAAACTAATTTTATCTGTGTGTGTGTGTACCTGTTTTACTATTCTGGTGGGGACTTAAACCTGAATACACACAGACTCGTGGGGACTCGTGTCACGGTGGGGACCTAAATTGAGGTCCCCACGGGTAAACAAGCTAATAAATCACACAGAATGAAGTTTTTTGAAAATCTAAAAATGCACAAAGTTTCCTGTGAGGGGTAGGTTTAGGGGTAGGGTTGGTGTAGGGCAATAGAAAATACGGTCTGTACAGTAGAAAAACCATTACGCCTATGGAGAGTCCCCACAAGGATAGCTGACCAGACATGTGTGTGTGTGTGTGGTTCTCAAACTTTTGACTTGAACATGTGGCCCTCTAATTGTCCAACACAGTATTCAAAGGCCCCACATGTTGGCTTAAGTATTTTTAGCTACTTTTTAACAGAAACTGCTGTATATATTGACAATAATTAAAACAGAATCATTTTGTGATTGCAAAACATTCAAGATTCTGATTTGGTATTCTTGATTGTTATATACGAATTAACCATCAGATATTTAAACAAACTGTTGTCTTGAAGAAGCCTGACCAGAAAGTTTGAAGTAGATTTAATAGCTTTAAAAGTTTAAGTAGTTTTAAAAGCTATAGCTTTAACAGCTATATAGATAGATAGATTTTTTTTGTTTTTTTTTTAATCTAAAGCTCAAAGTCGAAAGCTTTAGGATTAATTGATTGCTGTGGTTGCTAGTGTTTCATTGTTAAAAGCTCCTGTTGCTAACAATTTAGATCCTTTACAGTTTGTCTATAAACAAGGGAGAGGAACTGAGGATGCTGTTAACAGCATCATGCACTTGATTTTGAAAGGTTTGGGGGATCATAGAGCTTATGCTGGTTTACTTTTCATCTATATTAGTTCTGCTCTTAATACTATTCAACCTCATGTGTTGATTAAAAAGCTGGAGCAGTTGAATGTAAGCCCATTTATTATTGGTATTTTTCTTATTTTTAAAGGACAAACCTCAGTGTGTGAAGGTAAATAATTGTCTCTCTGGTTGGTAGGGTTTTGCAAGAGTTGTGTCTATAGGTCATTGTTACTAGCTATTCAGGATGGTTGCTATGTGGTTGTTAGGATAGATAGATAGATAGATAGATTTTACATCATTTTCTTACTTAAAGGAAAAGGAAAGGAAAGGAAAGGAAAGGAAAGGAAATTACATGACGTGTGGCCAAGTATGGTGTCCCATACTTGGAATTTGTGCTCTGCATTTAACCCATCCAAGTGCACACACACAGCAGTGAGTAGTGAACAAACATGCGCACACACACACTGTGAACACACACCCGGAGAAGTGGGCAGCCAATGCTGTATAGGGTTAAATCTCTGCCACAATTCTGCACGTGAAAGTTCATATTTTGAGCGCAAAAAAGTGCATTTTGCACGCGCGCGATCTGAGTTTTGTGGAGAAAATTTTTGTTTCGCAAAGAAAAAAGTATTTTGAGCGCACTAAAATCAATTTTGTATTTAAAATAAGTTTTTGGATGTGTGCAGACCTTCTCTTTTGCGCGTGCAAGGTTTCATTAGCTTGCTCCCTTGATGCCCGCCCTCAGTGCTCTCTAAATGCCAACGGCTCGCTTGCTCAACACAACCCAGTTTTACAATATGCCATAATTCCAGCCAATCAGAGACGAGGCTGCTAAATTCTGATTGGCTGCCTTGACAACCAATCACAACATTCCTTGCATTGCTGATTACAGAGGAAGAGGGAAAATACAGTGCATGCATAATTATTATGCAAGTTGATATTCTAATTATATTTCTTCCAAGCACATTTTACCAATTCTAAACAACATCAATCTTAATAACTACTATTAATCTTGTATTTAATCACTTATCATCTATGTATTATTGTTAATGAAGGCTGGAATTATATTGCTTATATTGGAATTATATTATATTATGTAATTATATTATATTATACTGGAATCATATATGGCTTATATTCAGGTGTGCATAATTATTAAGCAGGTTATCTTCTACAGATAAAATCTCGAGATGGACTAAAAATTAACTCCCTAAACTTACTGCCAGATTCTGGAAGATAAATTCTTCAAACAGTGGTACAAGAGGAAATGCTTTGGCTATCAATTAAGATGTTTTTATGGCCCCCAGAATGTGTCTCACCCATGCTAACCAGCCATTATGAATTTCTATGATTTTCCAATGACTTTTAAGTGTTTTGTGATGGATAAGGAATAACACAAAGATTTAACAGTCACAAAGAGCAATTTATAGCCTATTAATATTAATGTTCATTATCGAGATTTCCATTCTTTTTTTATTACTTTTACAGACCTGCAAATGACCATTTTCAAATTGCTTACAATGAGACAAACTTACTTGATAATCTAAATAGAGTGCTGCACGAGTGATGTATCTTTGTAAGCCAAAACCCAGAAATAAGTTAGCATTTTAGCGCTTCCGGTTCCATCATCCTGAGGTCAATGGGTTTTATTAATGGATTTTGGTTAAATGCCTGAAATATGGCATGTGGTTAACACAAGCTCAAGATATGTTCATGTTTTATTATACGACATAAAATACATCAGTAGTACTCCCTTGTGATTTTTTTAAAAAGCATTTACTTGAAAAAGCTGTTGCTAACAAGTAGCTAAATGCAGAGGCGGACAGTAACTGTGTACATTTACTTGAGTATTGTACTTAAGTACACTTTTTGAGTATCTGTACTTTACTTGAGTATTATTTTTTAACTTCACTACATTTGAAAGACAAATATTGTACTTTTCACTCCACTACATTTCTATCAAGGTCCTCGAAGTAGAAAGTCGTTACTATGCAGCAGCTTTGAAAGTCAGTGGGTGATTTTTTTCTTCTCTAAAACGTGACTTTCTTTTTTTCAGACAGTTTATCAGTAGTCACTCTTGGGGGGCTACATGAAGTGATTTACCAGCATTTTTTTAACACTGACCAGTTTCAAATGTGGTATTTATTTACAACAATTCAATAATAAGAAGTTAATATTGTGGTATACATTACACACAATATTGTCTGATTTTGCTAAATTGTGTAAGTGAAAATATTACCTATAAAGCCACAGAAGAACTGTTGTGCATCTCCTAATAAAACACAAAAACTTTTACTTGTAATGGAGTAATATTTGACCAGCGGTACTTTCACTCAAGTAATGGAGTTGAGTACTTTGTCCGCCTCTGCTTGTCTCTGATTGGCTGGAATTATGGCATATTGTAACGCTGGGTTGTGTTGAGCAAGCGAGCTGTCCGCATTTAGAGAGCACTGAGGGCAAGGTGTGCAAGCTAGTGAAACATTGCACGCGCAAAAGAGAAGGTCTGCACAAATCCAAAAACTTATTTTAAATGCAAAATTGATTTTCGTGCGCTCGAAATACTTTATTCTTTGCGAGACAAACATTTTCTCCACAAAACTCACTTTCGCGCGTAGAATTGTGAGAGATGTAATCCCATAATGTTGCGGCACCCGGGGGTTCGGTGTCTTGCTCAAGGGTCTCACCTCAGCCGTGGTATTGAGGGTCGAAAAAACGCTGGTTATTCACTCCCCCACCTAAAATCCCTTCCAGACCTGAGACTCGAACCCGAGACCTTCGGGTTACAAGTCTGACTCTCTATCCATTTGGCCACGATTTAAAGATGTCTTTAAGCCTTACTATTTGGACCAGTAATACACTTCTAACACACTCTATGTAATACTCCACTTTGAAAGAATTGTATGTAAATGAGTTATGACTAAGCAGCCTGCTACTTTGAACATACTAGAGCAGAGGAACTCTGAATTCTAAGGATCTAAACTTGCACTAACTGGGAGAAAACAGCCAGGAATGAGAAATAGCCCAACTAAACACAAAAGCATACAGATTTTATAATATGAATCAGCATTAGATGGGTAACATGCTAGCGACAAGCACTTAGCTTTTTTCAAACCTTGGTCAAAAGGTTCATACTCATAGTTTGATAGGCGATACTCTAAATACTACATGTATATTTAGCTTTAATTTATTTCATAATTATGGACACAAATAGGCAAATGTGATTTTTTTTTTGCAGTAAATGCTAAACTCCAAACATTACCTGGTACAAAATCGCTAGCAATTATCTCAAGTTTTATGTTCTACTGTGTGTATAATGGTGTGTGTGTGTGTTTCGTACATCAGGGAAGTGGCTTAGGCCTTAAGACCTCATCCAACCATGCATATTAAAGACTGGGACAACACGGCATATTAGAGAAATTTATTGTTTTGGTAAAGGCAGAACCAATGTCACCAACACAATGTTTAGGGCGTGAACACAATGTCAGTGGAGAAAAAGTTGCCATTTGTAAAAAAGTGGGGTGGGAATGGGGAAAATTGCATCTTTTCTTCAAAATTAGAAAACAAAACCCTGCAAATAATAATGACTGTTAAAAAATGCAAGTCTTTCACAGTAAGTGACAAAGTAAATGTACGAGGAGCATGTTTTTTGTCCTAAGCTAAATCCCACCATTGGGATTTTTCCAATAATATTATTACTATCAACATCAATAAAAAAATAATTACAAGTTTCAAAGAGGCCCGGATCTCAAGCAGCAGTGATGAAAGCTGAGCGAGTTTGAGTGACGGGGCCAGTAGCCATTTCGGGACAGTCTTATGCAGAGAGGTCACTGTTATTAAAACGATCTTGATCGTACAACTCGGCAACAACCTTGCGACCTGCAAACCAGCGGTTGTTGAGAGCCTGGATGGCCTTGTTCATTTCATCGGCATCAGAGAACTCCACAAATATCTTCACTATTATCTCAGCACCGTCCTCATCACCCTGTCGTTCCTGGTATATGATAACCCGATTAACAGCGCCATACTTCCCACATTCCTCCATCACTTCACCTTCCAGGTCATCGTCAATGTCCTCTGGGCCCACCATGTTGCGTAGCACCATAACTGTTGACTGCTGTGGGCAAAGAGAGGTACAAAAAAGGGGGTGAACTGATGATATATTACAGGGATAGTACACTCAAAAATGAAAATCCTGTTGTAATTTATACACCCTCAAGTTGTTCCAAACCTGTACGAGTTTCTTTCTTCTGCTAAGCTCAAAAGAAGATATTTTGAAGAATGTTGGTAATGAAAATGTTGATGGTCTCCATTGACTTCCATAGTATGGGGGAAATAAATACTATGGAAGTCAATGGCTATTTAAAACATATTTTGTGTTTAAAAGCAAGGAATTCCTACAGGTTTGGAACAACACGTGGGTGACTAAAAAAAGACACAATTTTCAGTTTTGGGTGAACTAATAACTAACTTAATTGCCTTTAATAACATTTGCTTTCTTGGTTTCTTTGCAGACACTTGATTTATTCATTCAATGTTTCCTGACGGTTGTCAAAAATCAGATATATGAAACTTTTAGGTCATTTTTTTATTATTGCTCTTAACTTAAGAGCTTTGACCAATTTACACTCGTGTCGCTAATCTTTAACATACAACCAAGGTAATGCGGTCTAACCTTTGACTGCGTGACTGTTTGCTTTCCTCCACTTGCACTGACACTTAGCTGCTCCAGTTCACGGTCCTGTCCATTTCCGACTGGCGCACTGTGATCTTCAGTCCGCCTGTCGTCTTCCTCTCTCTTCACTTCTGTATGTGTTTGTGCTGTAGATGTTGGTGTTCCCACAGATGCAGATGTTGTGACTGGTGGGGATGCTAGTACTGGGTTGACCAAACCAACCTGAGGGACTACAGGGAGAGTGGGGCGAGCAGGCGTCACACCTATCAAATGGATTACAGAAGAGACATGAATGATTCAGATAACATTTCTACCAATTCTCCCGTTGTAAAGAACAATATTTGAACTACTTTTAAATTTTGTGACCACTTCAGCCAGCTAGATTTTCATGATTCTGAAAGTCTGCTGTATAAGATGCTGTAATGGTACCTGTTTACACTAACACAAATGTTCAGTAATAAAATTTAATGTGGTTAAAATGAAATGAAAATGCAAATTCACACTCTGACAGTAGGTGGCACATTTAGAAAAACAGAAATAAAGCCATATACAACTTTCCGTTTCTGACCTACTTGTCACAAAAAAGAAACAAAGTATTTATTTTTCAATTAGCTGTTCAGATTTTTGTATTCGCTATGGAGTTTTACAAACTACTAAGTTGTAGTTTTGTGTAACAGCAGTGACCAAAAAAAACAAAAAAACCCACAAAAGCTTGAATCTTACAGGTTGGCAGTTTCACTATGGAAAAGCCAATATAGAACCCATCTCAGTAAAAAAAACAAAAAAAACTTGTTGCATTGATGGCACAAGAATGTTTATGTTGGTCTGAACAGATGCATTAACAGCTGTTCACTCAAAGTAAAATGTTATTCACACTGAACAATCATCCTGACGTGCACAGGCCTTCAGAGCGGTTAGGATTTCAATTCAAACGGCATTGAGCTTTAAAGATGTTCATTGATTTTTGCAGACCTGTGATGATGCCAGGAGCCTGGGCGGCCAGTACGGCCTGTTGAAGTCCCATTTGCTGACTGAGAATGTGTGCTGGTGAAGCGAGAGAACCCAGTACTGTCACTCCAGCAACAGCCTCCTGCAACAGCATCAAAACAATGAGAAAACAAATGTGAAATGATAGTTGTCACATCAATGGGAAATTTGACAACATATGCATAACATTAGGGGTGCTCCGATTGATCGGCTACCGATCATTATCGGCCGATAATCACGTTGGGATGATTGATCGGCGGTCTCTAAAGCCCGGGATACACTGCACCATTTTAGCAATCCTATAAGATCATTACTTTATCACACTGTGCGACATGGATAGTTTAAACTTGGGTACGACAAGCATGTAGACTGTACGATGATGACACCTATTGAATCGTAGGCTGCGACACACGTTAGACCAACGTCATCAGCATGCGCTAGTGGTAAACAAATACCGGTACATCAAGATGGATTGCGCTTTGGCAGTCGTGCTTTTCATATGCACTGAAACAAAGAAGAGGCGCCGGCGGAAGAGGGCAATATGGACCCGCTCATGGCTCAGGAAAAGAGGATTACTCCGTTTGCAGTGCGTATGTGGTGCGTATTTTTTCCGCGCTCATGTTAACGGATTAATAAAGTCCACACTGCACACCGTTGCGGTCCGGCAGTGCGTTCCACGAGCGGTGCGTCTGCAGCAATGCAGAGAT
>NW_015659923.1:656584-656997 GCF_001515625.1 Sinocyclocheilus rhinocerous | reverse complement strand
CACTGTGCGATGATCATGCTGAATTTCTGACACTGTCAGAAAACTATCGTAGGCTAACTTTGGTCGCAAGACCGGGAAAACCGGGTGCACCTGGGGTGGCACCTCTGTCCTCGCACCTGGTGGGGCACCTCTGTCCTCTCCCAAGACATCTGGTAGGGGGGGCACCTGGGGTGGCCAGCCAAATTTCAGGGGGGGCCAGTGCCACCCCTGGCCACCACGTAGACACTCCATTTTAATTCACAGTACTACACATAAAATCCACAGAAGTCTTAAAACAAGCTATTTATTTGACACTCGTAGGATAGTCACAACCTCGTTGGCTAATGTTGGTGTTTAAAGGGATCCTATTATGCTTTTTCACTTTTTCAACTTTAGTTAGTCTGTAATGTTGCTGTTTGAGCATAAAAAATATC
>NW_015659923.1:649872-656045 GCF_001515625.1 Sinocyclocheilus rhinocerous | reverse complement strand
CAGGCAGGTGAGTCATATCAGGGTTGGATCAAATCTCTGCAGGAAAGTGGCCTGGAAGGGCCAAGTTTGCCCATCACTGGTTTAAAGGGAAAGAGCACTTTTAGACAAACAGTAATAGGCAATAATAGATGGCAGGTAGGAAAACAAAGTTCTTTATGAACCGCAGGATTGCTTGTAATAAAGATTTAAATGCAAAAGGAAAGGCAGTAGAGCTGACTATTTCTGTCAATGGTAAGTTTGTGATAACGTAAGAAAAGTAGTTTAAATGTTTTGCCACTTGCTTGAGCAACTTAATATATAAATCTAAAGTAAATGCAAAAGTAAAAAGCATTGAAGAATGTGTTGCTTATGTTTATTGTTTAAACATGTCTTTGTAAGATTGTATTACTGTACTATGTAAAAAAAAAGAATTGCAATGCTGAAAAAGCAATTTCAGTGACAATGTTTGGATTTGAAATCAAAATAATGGATAAATGTTGTGTTTGTGGTAAACAGCCACAGATCAGTAGCGGACTCCTGTGTGAAAGCTGCTTCCCCCCCTCAAAAGACACCTAAGAGGGGAATTCCCCCCATTTTCAATAATGAAATTCAGGCCCTGAATAAATGTCTAAAAATCCTGATTGGAGTATCACTATAAATAGTTATAAATGATAAAAAAAGAAGGCTTTAAAAAGATCGGTATCAGCAGATACTGCTTTCTGTGATCGGCCTCAAAAATCCTGATCGGAGCACCCCTAAACATAGCTGCAATTGCATCAGCACATCAACAACAGCTTCTCTGAAATCTACCAAATCTCAGATATACCAATTTTTCCTATAATAGTAAACTAGTGTTCAGCCTGATCTAAGGGTTAATTCTCACCTGGGCAGTGATCTTGGCAGTCGCAGCAGCAGCCGCCACAGCTGCAGCAGCAGGCAGACCTCCAGGGGTTGTAGGTGTCAACAGAGGCATGGGAGGAGTAACAGCCTTCCCCACTCTTAGGTACTGACCTCCAAGGTCAAACAGGTTCATAGAAGAGACGGCATCCAGCGATGACTGAGGCTTTTCATATTCTACCCATGGTGAAATGGAGAAAGCGGTTCCTCAATCTAAGCTTATGGTATGTTTTCATACCTCACATTTCTGGAAGCTTTAGAAATCTGTCTACACATTTGATTCTTGCATATTTCAACTGGCCATGTCTATAAGTATAAAGCATGGCACAACTTCACTTGAAATATCTGGATCTGGAAAAGACACCTCATAAACATATGATGCTGGAACACTGGAAATGAATAGTCAGTTGCACAAAAGTACAACGTACTGCAATGACTCAATTCTCCACAAAGGGTTTACAGTGCTTTCTAGACAGCTCACCAATGAATCCGAAGCCCTTGTGCTTTCCCGTGGTGGGTTCCCGTGCCAGCATACAACTTTTTATCTTTCCGAAGGCCTCAAAGACGCTCTTAATGTCGTCGTCAGATAGATCAGGATGGATACAGGCTACATAGATTCGGTTGTAGGCACGTGCCTCCTCTGCCAGTTGGTCGATGATGGGCTGCGCCTGTCCAATGTTACTTGGCCGCCCCACCTACAGTACACATACCAGCACAGGGGCCACTAAGTGGAAGTGTATGAAGCAATGAGTGTGTGCTTGTGTATGTAAATGCAAAAGTGGTTGAGAAAAGAAAGAAAAAAACCTGTACCGGTCTGAAAAGAGACTCAAGTACAGTAAAAGAAAAATATAATGCAGCTAATCCCTTTAACAAATGAAGTTATTAAAAGACCGTTTCTTCAAGCTAGCTAAATGCATACATGTAAAACATGTTCTGAGAGCCAAGAGTCTCAAATATCTACATTATTTTACAAACTCATGGCAGAATAAAATGCAGGAGAAAAAAACCCTGTATTGATGATAGCACTTTAACATTAGCTAATTCTTGCCTACACATGGTCACTGTGAGAGCATGGATGTGTTAGATGACAAAAAAGTTGATTCATGAATGTAATATGTGTCTGTGATTGTTAAAAAACAGTTTTTGGATTGGTGGTGTCTGTGCTGCAGTTGGGGCGGCCAAGCAAACACCAGCCAGGCGCAGCCCATCATCAGCACATCCCGGACAGAGAAGAGCCCGTCTCAAACAAACGTTCCCTCAGCAGCTCCTAGAGAAACGGAGCTCCGAAAACAAACAGTATGACAGTGTGGAAGCATGGCATTGCATACACTCACATTCAGGTTAGAGGAAAGATATGCACATGAAAACGAGAGCACTTACTCAAGTAACACACACACAACACAGGTACTGGCAGAGCTACATAAAGTCTGCTTATAGCTTCTCTGAGTCATGCACACACAAAAGCTCACTGTCAGAAAGCTGTTTAAGACTGATTGTCCTGTTTGGAACCCACCTTAATGTTCCTTCCACCCAGCATAACGGAGTTCATCTGCTCCAAGGCCAGCTGAGCTGCTTCAGGAACCTCATACTCCACAAAGGCAAAGCCCTGAAACAGATTTTTTTAATGTGTCCAAGGTTTACATGCTTTCTACGAGATATCAGCCTTTACGAGCAGTGTGAATCTAACAAATGTCAGATTCAACACTGAAAATAAGAAATGTTTCTTAAGAACCAAATCAGCATATTACAACCATTTATGAAGGATCATGTGACACTGAAGACTGGCATTATATTATGCATTTCTTTAAAAAAAAGTTACTATTTTAAAATAGAAATACTGTAATCCAAATTTTATTTATTGAACATAAAAGTACAACAAAAACAACCACTTATGTTTGCAAATGTATTATTTAAAGGGGCCCTATTCTGTTTTTTACATTACAAATCTACAAATCCCGCCCAAGGAATATAGAAAAGACGAGCTTTGTGTGTGTGCGCTACCCATCAAAAGGCTTATATAAATGCCGCAGAATAAGCCTTAAAAGTTACCAGAGGTGCAACAGCGCGTTCATATATGTTTTCAATGCAGAGTGCAAATGGCTGTCCATTTATTTGTTTTTAACTCGATGGGAGCCAAATGAAACTGTCTGAAACCGAAGTTGTCTGTCTCCCCTCTTCCCCCTCCGCTCGCAGCACACCATGCCCACTATTTTAGAGTTTTTTTTAAACTGGGGTGAGAACTAACCAGTGCTGAAGCAGGGGGTTTCATGACCCTTTTTTGGCTGGAACTTCACAGACACAATTTTGGGGACACCTGAGACTTATATTACATCTTGTAAAGGGGTATAATAGGGCCCCTTTAATTAATTTACCAAATTTTGGACAAAAATATGACTCAGACATGGGTCATAACATACCTTGTGTTTCATGGTGACAGAGTCCCAAGACATATCAATGCTCTTAATGGGACCAAAGGGGGCGAAGGCCTGTCGGATGGTATCTTCCCCCAGCTCGTAATAAATGGAGCCCACATACACACGACACATGATGGCCAGAGCTCGCTGCCTCTGTGCTGCCACCTGGCGGTCATGAAAGGAAGAGACAACAATAGAGAATATTAGCTACTGAACAATTTAAAAAAAAGAGGAAAGAAAACACAAAGCACCAAAGACAATGAGATCAAATATAGCAAGGGATTAAAAATTTTTTTTTAGCTTGTTTTAGTACTAGTTCCCACTTCATTTGGTCCTCTATGCTTACTCATTACTTACTTCACTTACCATTAACGACAAGCACAGCAACGTGAATTAGGAACATGTGGCACAGCCCCTTCTTACCATTTCGAGAGTGCTGCTTGCACGTTCCTAAATTAGTGTGAGTGCTTGCGGACTAAAACATATAGAGTTATAACTGACCTAAATTCTGTCCAAGAATACTGATAGCCTAAATAGGTAACATGTGGAAGTAACCCCTAAATACCCTGGATAATGAGCGGAGGTGAAATCAGTTCTCTTTTCATGAGGTGAGCTTTTGGACTTACATATCAGATCACAGTTGAGGGAGAATCAGCACAAATCTATCCGTTTTACACTTTTAGTCCAACCAAACAACACATTTATCATTGTTTAATCATTATTTAAAATTCAAGTTTTGGATTGCATGTCAGCCACATGACGAAAGTATACGATTACACACAAGGCTCACAGTTTAGGCAGATTCAATTTGGATTGTCGTAGTGACCGCTAGCCCTCTTTCACAGCAGACAAAAGGTGACATTTATATGCCACAGCATATTCACAAAGGAGAAATGGAGCATCCACACCATTCACAACACACAATTCCCACAAGACTTCTTAAGACAAATGGAGCTTTAGGTAGAAAAGTAAACTTTGATCAATGAGCAGTGACATGAGGGCGCGCACACGGGTGGCCATGCAGTGATTCAGAATGGCAAATATGGAATGGACTGTCAGTAAATGAAGAATATCCTGTGTAATTGTCATATTACAAGTCCTCTATCCTGTTCCTGTGATTTAAAACAGCTCCCATGGCATTCATTAACATTGAAACAGTACAGTAAGTTCATGGAGGTAGTTCATGTTGTGTCATCTTGCATCCTGCTTAATGAAATGGGTGACCAAAAACAAACATTCCATTCACAACAAAGCCATGTCTGCTTTTTAAATATGCTGCTGCAAATGTCTAGTGTATCAGGCCAATGCCGGTTAAAGAAGGCTAACAGTCATACTAACGCGTACAGAAGGTAAATAATAGTTAATCTATTGACCGATTGTAAAGATGAGAGAGGATCTCCAAAGCCCATTGTCACTGCTGCCATCTGAAACACAGTAAAGATGGAAAAGTGCTGAAAAAGGTTAGATATCTCTTTTATCCTTTGCAGACAGACATAGTATTCCAGACAGTCTCTCTGACTGGCCAATGCCTCCGAATTCAACTTTAAACTCTGCCCACCTCATTAAAACACCACTTAATTTGACTGAAGACCTGAAACATTTGACAATTAAAGCAACAGAGATACTAATAGGCATTACGTTCAACAAAGGCGATGAGTAGGCTGCTCAGATTTTCCATCTGTTCACAAAGTCAAGAAATAAACTGAGCATAGGGTGTATGTGTTTCCTTTGGATAACTGCTGTTGACTCTTCAGACATTATGATGTCTGCTTGGGTAGTGCAGTACATACTGTGTCCAATTTCTAGATTTTGTTTGATTTTGATCAAACAGAAACACACTGCAGACCTCAACCAAACTGGCAGAGAGGGAGGGCAAACAAATGCATGAGGAGATATTCCAGTGGAGTGTTTCAGTCTAATCTTGGGGCTACTCTGACAAAATAAAGAGAGCATTCGCAAGACTTGTGATGTGTGAAAGAAGAAATAAAACAGACAACCTGACCACCTAAGTGTAAAAACTTGCCATTATCAATGGGAATTTAAGGCTTGCAGGATTTGCCCTTACAGATATCACATTGTTTAAACTGATCATTTAAAATTTCCTGAATTTTCCTGAATCCCTAATGTATAATTAAAAGACTATCACCCAATATTAAGAGAAATAATATGCAAATCCTTTTTTTTGCAGACTTGCTTCAGTCAATTCAGCATTATAAATCCTGCACCAGGAGGTGACGCTATGTAGTTTCAGTTACACTATTGGTTTGACAATCAAATGTTTCAATTCTCTCAAATAAGAAAACAACATTTACGTTGTAACACATTTCAAGCATTCTGCATAATCAGATCAAAATATAAGCTCACCTGTAAGTTTGTGAGCTGCTGTTGCTGGTGGGCGATGGTCTGTTTCACTAAAACACTCTTGATACTCTGTTCCATGGCATACTTCTTAGCCTAAAAAAGAGAGACACAGGCTATTAACACAGGCTATTTAATTTATATCAATATAAGGGCACTATTCACCCAATTTTCATGTGCTACTTATCGGAGTGCTTATTACAGTGTAATTTTTTTGCTTCAATTCATCATAATGGTGGACATGTTTGTTTGGAGGATTTTTCCCCCCATGTAACAGTCTATCAGAAACAGCTGCTGGTCAAGTTTGATTAAAAAGTGAGCCTAGAAAAAACCAAAACATTTGTACCCACAAGCCTACTAGGCATGGGCCGATTACCGGTTCCAAGGCAGTGTTCGAACTATACCACGGACTTTGGGGGAGCCCACTTGTTTTTTTTTTTTATAACGGGGGGGGGGCTTACAATGTCTTACAAAGATACATAACAGCTACAAGTGTATGCACTACTTGCTTTATGCAAGCACTAT
>NW_015659923.1:589245-649746 GCF_001515625.1 Sinocyclocheilus rhinocerous | reverse complement strand
AATTTCTGTACAGAGAGGTCACGCAGTGACGTATCGATCTTCTACTGGTCACACGTCTTCACGTGATGCGAATTCGCAGGTCAGAGTTCACCAAACTTGAACTTTGGAACGCAGCGAAATGTGAAATTTTTCGCATGAGCTTGCGTTTCCGGTCTTACGCATTCACATGCGTATGAATGGAAGTCAATGGAACGAAAAGTGCAGTGTGACCGCCCCTTAAGAGCCGATTCTTTGCAGCGAACGAGAAGAGCCGACTCTCGTCGGGGAGAGCCGAATCTTCAGCCGGAGCCTTCTATTTTAGCCCAATTTAGCAATTGTAAATGGTTTGTGTTGGTAAGCAATTTTTTTTATTCAGTGTTTTCATAAAAGCCTTATTTTTATGCATTTTATCGTGTGCAGTGTGAACGCTCTGATCCGTTAACATGGGCGCGGAAAAAATACGCACCACAGATGGCGTTTGTGAACCTGGGGTTACGTTTGTATGCCCGCCCGGTCTGTTCTGTTCTCGTGCTCCATTTAGGCGCTCTGCATTCTGATTGGTTCGGATAGCATACTGCGGGAGGTCGGGGGCGTGGAAAATCGTGCTATAAAGCGATTTAGAAATCGTGCAAGCTCAAATCGCGATTTTATGACGATTTCAATTAATCGCACAGCCCTAGTTATCATACCGTCAAAATCTCATACCGGCCCATGCCTAAAGCCTACAAAATCAAAAAAGCTCCAATCCGACTTATGGAGAAGCATCCTGTGGCATCGACTCTTTTAATTAAGAATCTATTTTAAGATGGAGCTGTGGCACAGCAGTAGAACATCCGCTCTTGACACACTGGAGCAGGTGACGCAGGTTGGAGTTCAGCCGGTGACCTGTACTGATCCCATTCCCCCTCTCTCCCCACTACTTTCCCTCTCATGTCTCTAACAAAGATATAAAAGTCCAAAACACTAGTGATGTGTCGTTCGTGAACGAGCCAGCTCTAAAGGAGCAGTCACACTAGACTTTGAACGTGCGAAATTTTTTCGGACGGCGCTAGCGTTTCCGGTCTTACGCATTCACATGCGTATGAATGGAAGTCAATGGAACGAAAAGTGCAGTGTGACCGCCCCTTAAGAGCCGATTCTTTGCAGCGAACGAGAAGAGCCGACTCTCGTCGGGGAGAGCCGAATCTTCAGCCGGAGCCTTCTATTTTAGCCCAATTTAGCAATTGTAAATGGTTTGTGTTGGTAAGCAATTTTTTTTATTCAGTGTTTTCATAAAAGCCTTATTTTTATGCATTTTTTCGTTACAAAAAAAAACAAAAACACGCGGCTACTCACATGGGAGGATAGACTAGGATCATACCATTATGTGAAAGAAGGAAGGGGGACACATGCTCCGAAGATAGCGAGTGTAGTGGTAAAGGTCAGGTACACAGAGCGAAAGAGAGAGGCGGGGGATCCGGATTTAAATGCAAGTGCGTTGGTTAAGGTAGGAAGACACTGTATTGTTGCAACATCGGTCCCCTCAGAGAGTCTTCTCAAAAACAGGACAAATAATCACAGAGAGCAGAAGTCGCATCAGCACATCCAGCTTGAGGCATCTGATATTTCTGAATGCCAACCTGCACTAAAGACTACTAGTGTCTTAATGTTAAGACTTTTGCCTTTATTTATTTGCTGTGGTTCTGTCTTCAGTTGTTCAGATAAAGTTTTATTTAAAAAGTTAAATAATAGTAACTGTATTTTTTTTAACGAAAAAATGCATAAAAATAAGGCTATTATAAAAACACTGAATAGAAAATTGATTACCAACACACAAACCATTCACGACTGCTAAATTGGGCTAAAATAGAAGGCTCCGAGTGATACCAAATGAAGAGCCATTTGGGAGCCGTAAGAGCCAGCTCTTCTAAGGGAGCCGAGCCGAATCTTTGAAAAGAGCCGGACTTCCCATCACTACAAAACACTAAAGATCTCTTATTACCTTCTGTAGCGCCTCCTGTTGCTCTGGAGTAAGAGGCGGTAATACGAGCTTTGCACCTGTGCCTTGTCCATTCTCCATCATCAGACCTTTGCCTCACTGAGAAATCAATACAATAGACATGGAATGAAAAAGACAGCACATATTCAAGTATTTCCAGACCAGATATTCCATCTATTCAGCAACCATTCGCACATCTGAATTTATGACTTAATCAATCTATAGCATGCCCTAAATAGGTACAAACAGAACATATATCAGGGATGTTCATTTCGGTTATTTTTCCTAACCGACGCTCGTTAACCGATTGTTAACCGACAAGATTATTTTAAATTACAAAGGATAAGTGTCTGTGACCCGTTAAAAATACTAACATTTCTTTCCCAGGGATTAATTTTACATGCGGAAAAAGCAGCAAACAACAGAACATGAGGATTCACATGGTCATCATATCACATCATGCACCTGTAGCGCTTCTGCGAGCGGAGAAAAACATAAAGCTAGGCTATATATATATATATGTTCATCAAAACTAAATGTATTGTAAATTATATGCTAAGGAAAGATTTTGCAGCTTACCTATGAGGCGAACCGTATTACGCCAACCAGGATTGTGAAGTCGTAGAGACTTGCTGGCAAAGCACTCACAATTTTACAATGATCTGTGGTTCAAGGAAATGCACACATCATAATAATTTAAAATCACTGTCCAAGTGCAATAAGAAGAAGCTGTGGATAGCTGACTGACTTTCTTCCATAGAACACAAAATCCTCAGTCACCAATCACATTTACCCAATTCATCTCCTTTTGTGTTCCCCAGGAGAAAGTCAATCATATAGATTTGTAAAAACATAAAAAAAAAAAAAAAAGACAATTCTAGGGGAGCTATGCCTTTAAGCAACTGCTAGTCATTATCATATCTCCAGTATCACTACATTGTCTTTCCTGACAGTAGCATGGTGCTAAAATACTGTATGCTCTTCGTGTTCAATCTAACTTACTACTAGATTATTTCATCTGAAAGATGCAAACTGGTCCAATCAGAATGAAACATAAAACTGCTTCACAAGGAAACAGTATTCATACTGAAAACAGTGTTCACTTAAAAACCGTTACAAGAAACACTGCACAACTGGACAATTCATTGGAACCTCCATTTGCGTTTTGGCTTTTCTGCTATTCTTGGCTTAGCGTAAACACAAAATCATCACTAAAGTGAACTGAGGGTTTTTGCACCTGCAGATAGCTATATATCAACAAAGAAAGGTTAAAGGCACGGCAGTGGCGCGCTTGTACTGGTACATTAACGTTACATCAGCAGCGGTGCTAGCTGACTTACAGCTGTTAAATACACTGATTTAGGCTAGCTGCGCAGGATTCATGAGCTTACTATCTATATGCGTCTCAAACAAACTGTAGCGGTTCCGTAATATAAGGTAAATCCTAGATATCCCCAGAAAAAGCACGAATGAAAAGGAGAGCAATATGCTAGCCTGGTTAGCAATGAACAGAAGCTAGCGAGCCTTCATGCAGGCCTCGTGTATGCACGACTTGAGATATATTGAAACAGTAAGATGTTTATTTCGACTAAACTCACTCAGAGTTAACTATAAGCATGGAGATGTTAAAAATATTTCTATACTGAAGTAAACGTGTTAGGTAATCATCATTACCGCAGTGTTCCGCGTTACCGCCATGTAGTGATCCACATTGAGGACTCTGCAGAAACACAGAGACACAGCGGAACCTGGAGCGGCTCGCTCCTGCCTTCCACTGGACCACTCCGGTCACGTGATCTAGAACAGCCGTTAACAAACGGAACACTTGATACATTTATGAATGTGTTGTTTTAGGCTTATCACATTTGAAAAACGTTTTTACTTTTGAAATATTTCACTTTTTTTTGTTTATTTATGTGGAAAATGTGAGTTTGGAACCAGAAAGACTGGTATTTCAGCCATGACACGCCCCCTGCAGGCTTTAATGTCTCAAACCAGCGGAGCTTACTTCAGCTGCCTTTCCAGTTTTGTAAAAATCACAGAGGATTTCAAAGAAGCGTCTTCTTCTCTGGCGCAATAGCAATCGCTTTCTTATTTAAGTATACTGCCTCCACCAGGTTCAAAATGGGAACGGTTTTAGAGACATCAAGTGTGTACTGGCCACTCTTTTGGTTTAAAGAGATGTGTTTTTCTGGATTACTGTAAGATAAAATATTTGGTACAGTTTTTATAATGTACGTTTAGTTACATTGAGATAACACTGGTACATAGGTATGTATGTACACACAGCTATTAAAGTAAATATAAGCAAGAACAGGAGCTACAAGCTTTGCATCTGTCATATGTAAATTTTGAGGTCCAGAAGTGACAGTATAAAACACTGTCGTGGTGCGTTAGGATTGATAGACAATACCAGTATTTGACTGTTTGTTTAAAACGTTTTTTTTTTTTAATCGTAAAAGAGTTGCTTTTTAGGTGAAATCCTGGCAGAAATGTCCTGTATCTTAGTCAGCTGGTTACCTTAAAGGGGTCATATGATGCTATTTCAACTCGTTTGTAATGGGTTTTAATGTTTATGTCTCGTCGCTCCGGCCGGACACGGCATCAACAGTATGTGAGGGGCGTAACATTTCCGTCTCACGCTTGAGGTATTCGGCCAATCACAACGCACTGGATAGCTGGCCAATCACAGCACACCTCGCTTTTGTGTACTTCGTGTCTGTTCACTTTTGGTTTTAATGCCGTAAATTATTAATGACATGATCTTCGGTGTAGTTAGTAGTTAAATGTGCGGCGACTAAAAGGCTGAAGTGGTGAATGTCATGCTACTGTACTCTCTGAGAACTAACAGCTTCACCTGTAATAAGTAGCCTACTCAATTTGTGCTTCAAGCCAATAAATGCACTGCGAGTAAAATGTAAGCCTGCTGTTACTGACCGGTGCTTTTCAGAGTCTTTGCGGTCCGCAGGAGTATATATTATGCACCTGCTTTCAGACACAGTTGATGTGTTTTACTGCTTGAAGGACCGACGCTAATACCTGGCATGGATTTTCTTCTGGCGGCTATAGAGATACTGACCAACCCATCTGGACACCAGGAGCACTGTGAGTAATTCAGCTTGACCCGATGATTAAGAAATCACATGATCATTTTATTATACGTATATGTTGTACCTAATTACACTGTCTAGTGATTAAGGTGAATGAAGAGAAGCCAGATCCAAGCCCACCTTCTTGTGATCATCCCAGTGTGTTTGGCATTTGTGTGGAGTTAAAAAAAGATGATGATTATAAGAATGAGGAAGCCTCTGAGATGTGTCCAGCCAACCAGGATTCAGCCGTGCTCACAGATTGGGAGGAGCCTGGGATCCCCAAATAAGGTGAAATTGCAAACATCTGTGCTCACAGAGACCACCATGGTGAATTAGGTCACATTTAGTTTGGTTTCCCAACTAGGCACAATAAATCTGTGCAGTGTATCAACTTGGTAAGTTAAGCATAACATAGGTATTACATGATAGCGTGAAAAAATTAAAGATTTTACATTGTTAAAAAAAAAATCCAATAAACTCCAATAAATGCTTATACACTTTATATTCATCAAAGAACACTGAAAGAAAATTATTATGGTTTCTTAAAAAAAAAAAAAAAAAAAAAAAAAGCAGCACAACAAATAATGGATGATTAATGGATGAAGCATTGCCATCACAGGAATAAATTACATTTTAAAATATATTCAAATAGAAAACATATGTAAGACAATAAAAAAAAATCAATAAAAAAATAAAGAATTGTACTCTGTTCTGTAAAATACCCACACATACATATATATACACACACACATAAACATACAATATCCATACATATGTACATATACGGAAACATGTACACATTTACTTATACATATACATACAGAAAACATACTTAAAACACATTTAAAAACACCAGAAAGATAAGTAAATAAAATACAATTTCAGTACTAGTAATTACCCAATTATGAAATAGCTGCAATTAATGCATCCTTGTTGAACAAAAGTGACAATTTCTTTTGAATTTCTTTTGAACAAAAGTGACAATTTCTTTTCTTTTGATTCTTTTTAACAAATCTTACTAACCCCCAATTTTTTAATGCTTATGTATTTTAAAATGCAGTGGGATGCCTTATTTTAAGCGATTTGTTGTCAAGTCCAATTCTATTTTAAAATCAATTGTAAAATATTGCATTGTTCAGGTAACACTCACTGCATGCTTTGTGTCCATTGTCTTTCCTTTTTTTCTTTTTAGAAACTGGTAAAAGGAAAAGGAGTTGCTCAACAAAGAGCACAAAAACAGGAGTCCGCTCTAACAAATCAAATCACCATTGCTTTAAATGCAGACAAAGCTTCAAAACGTCAGTTCACTTTAAAAGACATATACTAGTTCATTCAGGAGAGAGGCCTCATGCTTGCCCTGAATGTAGCAAGAGGTTCATTACGGCCTCTGAACTAAAAGTACATCTGCGTGTTCACTCAGGAGAAAAACACTACCACTGCTCCGAATGTGGAAAGAGCTTTGCTCAGTCAGGGTCCTTTTCTAATCACCGCAGACTTCATAGAAATGAAAAACGCCATCACTGCCTTGAGTGTCACAAGCGTTTCCAGCAACTTATAGATCTACGAATTCACCAAAGGATTCATACGGGAGAGAAGCCGTACATGTGCTCACAATGCTGGAAGGCCTTTACTACATCCGGAGCGTTACGAGTTCACCTAAGAACCCACACTGGTGAAAAACCTTACGAGTGCAAAGAGTGCGGGGAAGACGTTTTGCCAGCTGGGCGGACTTAAAGTTCACAGACGTGCTCATTCAGGAGAGAGGCCTTACATGTGCTCTGTGTGCAAGAAGCGTTTCAAGGGACATGCCAATTTGATCGCACACATGCGCATTCACACAGGAGAAAAGCCTTATCGATGCACCGTATGCAACAAGACGTTCACCGACAACAGGAGACTAAAAGAGCACCAGCCACCTCAATCAGAAGAGAAACCGTTTCGCTGCGGCGTTTGTAGTGAAGCTTTCACCGCTTTCTGTCAACTTAAAGAACACCAGCAGTGTCACAAAGGAGAGAAGCACCATCACTGTACTGAGTGCGGAAAGGCCTTTACGCATTTGTATTTGCTAAGGAGTCACCAGCGTGCACACTCGGATGAGAGACCATATTCCTGCACTGAATGTGGAAAGTGCTTCCGCCGGTCATTTGACCTGAAAATGCATGTGAACACTCACAGTGAAGCACGACCTCATCTTTGCTCTGAGTGTGGAAAGAGCTTCCGCAGGGCTGCAGAGCTTAGGATACATCTGAGAGTACATACGGGAGAAAAGCCTTATCCCTGCTCCGTCTGCGGCATGGGCTTCAAACAGACATCACAACTCAAAGTGCATGAGCGCACTCACACAGGAGAGAGGCCATTCCCCTGCCCGGACTGTAGGAAGACCTTCAAAGACAAGAGAAGCCTGCTTACACACCAGAGAGTGCACCATAAATAAAGAAATTCTTCTATTAATATGATAGATATATATATATATATATATATATATATATGTATTATACAGTATATGTATAATATAGTATATGTATAATATAGAGTGTTGCAGCGGTGAAGTTTTAACATGCTGATCACAGTACAATATGCTCTATGCTACTCTGTTGGCTGTAAGACCTTATTGGGTAAATGCAGATTACTGATGATTTTATTCTTGTTTGTGTCTTACACTGTACACTTAAAGATGCTTTTGGGAGTATGTTCAGGAATATCATATATCTTATAATTATACACCTAGGGTTAATCAGCAAGAAATTAGCTGCTTGACTTTTCTTTGAGAAATTCGTATGGATTTTCAGGGTTTTTTATGCAGATGTAACTAATTTGTACTGTTTATGAAAACAGTGAAGTATTTGAACTTAATATAAATTAATAATTTGTATTTATCTGATATATAATTTATTTTCTTATCCTATTCTAATCATTAAATCATGATAAAACCTTTTGGGTACAATGTAAAGACTTTATTTTACACTTGTATACATTGTAAACTTTTTTTTTTTTTTACATGTATTATAGAACAGTTTTTTGTCTTAATCACATACTTGTCACGCATTGGTGATACAAACTGCACGAGGATGAAGGAGATAGTCGCGTGACAGACACAGTGATGAAGCTGGTATGTGTTTGCAGTATAAGCCACGGTTAAGACAACTGACTCACCCCCTCCTGGGAAGGCGCGTCCCTGCACTGTAACAAAGTCCAACTGAGGAGGGAGGGTGGGGGCTCTGGAGGAGGGTGTGAAGAAAAGGAGAAAGGCAGAAACTAAAAAGTCCAAAAGAGTCCAAGGGGGAGTGGAGGGAAAGCCAGGAGCAGGAGGAGCCAGATGTTGGTCCAGAGAGCAGCCAGGACGAAGCCCCAGGGCGGAGTCGAAGGAGGGAGGAGCCATGGTGGAGAAGGCCTTGATGACACCCTTGGGACGAATGATGGAGACGGAGCCACTGGAGGTGGAGACCCAGATGGAGCCGAGCAGACGGAGAGCCAGGGCGACACCGAGGATCCGGAGGGCCAAGGCGGAGCTGATGGCTCAGGCGACCAAGGTGGAGGTGGGGATCCGGAAGATCACGGCAGAGCCGGAGCGACTGAGGATGAAGGTGGAGTCGGAGGGAAGGAGGAGCCAGACAGAGCCAGAGGAGTGGAGTCCCGAGGCGGCGGATGATCGATGACTGGCCAAGGCGGAGCTGGAGGGACGAGGGAGCCCGGTGGAGCCAGTGGGATGACGGGCCACGGTGGAGACGAGGGAGCTAGGAGCCAAGGCGGAGCCGATGGGTCGAAGGACCGGGGTGGAGTCCAGCACTCGGAGACTGGAGGTCGGAGACAGGGGATTCTCATGCAGGGCCACAGCAGGAATGTCCATGGTGACAGAAGAGTGGGGAAAAAGGCCACAAATAGCCACAAAGCCACAAAAAAAAAACTGTAGTCAGTCCGTTCTTCTGTCACACGTTGGTGATACAAACTGCACGAGGACGAAGGAGATAAACGAAAAGACTTTTAATCAGATAAATCCAGGAGAACAGACACGGAAACCAACTTAACATAGATGGAGAACAGAGGAAGACTAAGGGAGAACTGAAGAGTTATAAGCATGAACCAAACAAAGGGAACTAATGAGATGATTAACAGACAACAGGTGAACAGAATGACATAATCAGGCAAGTCATGGAAAACTAGGTCACAACGGAGAGAACAGAAAACAAGGCATACACGTAACAATACTTTTACACAAATAAATGCTCTCTCTTTTATAAAAGTGAAAGACACTTTTTTTTTACCAAATAGACCTACAAGGACATTCATCTACTGGAAGGACAGGTATTTAAAACATGACAAGCTTACACTTTAAAATTTGTGGGGAAAAAATGACAGATAGAGATGCTTCATGTATAACACTGATATTAGTATATTGATATGTGTACATAAGCATATTTTTCAAGAATACTAGTAAGAAAACTTGCAGGAAAAACAGCAGATTGACATTACATGGATACATTTTCGCTTTTTCTATTTCACATTTATAAATACAATTTGCAATAAAATAAAAACAGAATCCATTTTTACTGATGTGTAATCAAATGATTTTGCTTATCTTAATGAATTCTTTCATGATATTTAGTTGTGTGCCTAAGCATAAATAACCACATAAAACTAAGCAACAACATCTTTGCACATGTTAAAATGTCACATGAAGAACCATTTTGGGTTCCTTAAAGAAGCAAACAGTTCTTGAGCAGTGAACAGTTCTTGAAAGAACCATTATTTTAGATGTGCAATGGAAAAGGTCTACATATGTTAAAGGTTCTTCATGCTAGTAGGTAGCAATAAAGAACCTTTATTTTCAAGAGTGTATGACAAAATAGCGCTGAAAATGATGAGCCTGGCTATGCTACTAGACACGTGTGGATGTCACCTGTAGAAGAGCAGTTGTTCAAGATCAACCAAAAGAGGGCAGTATGTTCATTTGAATGCATTACTCATTTAAAGGTTTTAGGATTATGTTGCACAAGGTCAAACCTACCTCTAAGCACAGTGTTATACGTGTTAGACAGCTCTTTTTACCTTATTTAAATATCTGTTTAAAAATGTTGATGAACAAGAAAATTCCCTTCAAAAAGGGATTTGTCTGAAAACACAACAACTTTTAGGTCTGCACCACCAGATCTAAAATGAACAAACATTAACACATCAAATAAACATGCAACCATACATAAAAAAAAATATTGAATAGAGTTTCATCAATGAGACTAGCAAATGCCTGACATGTGCATATATTATCTACAAAACCTTTACTGTAGACATCCACCATTACAACATGGGGGTGTTAACCTTGATCTGAAAATGGGAAAAGATGGCAGGGATGTCATAAAGTAGAGAATAAATCTGTAGAAATTATTTAGAGGATAGCTTCTTCACTGAAAGCATCCAAGTGAAGAGCGAATGCCTTGTTGAACTGTATGTGACATACTTCTTTTTATAGGCGATAAAATGAGAGTATGTCACTCCACTCACAGAATGCTGACTCTGATTGTCACATACTGCAGTCAGAAAATGTCTTCTGCTTAATATGTAAATCTCTTTACATAATGTCAGTATGGAGACAAAAACACTGAAATTTATTCATTATGTATTCATAATTGAAAAGGGAATTAAATTTTTCAGGTTTGGACCTTGTGTAAAAACAATAATAACAGTGGTTTGATACCAAAAGATGTTTCTTGGGACCTTATTGAGAGCAGTTTTGATTTTACACCTGCTAAAGCGCTTAAATCTGAGAGTCCATTACTTTTCAAAAAACACAGAAAACACAGAGCGAGCGATCAGGGTAATGAGTCAGGCACGCGAGATGTAAAAAGTCCCGTTCCAGCAGACCCAGCAGACGGTCACCCTGGTCCAGGAATAGCAGGGCCACAGCAGGAATGTCCATGGTGACAGAAGAGTGGGGAAAAAAGGAACAAAACGCCGCAAAAAAAAATACAAAAACTGTAGTTGGTCCGTTCTTCTCTCATGCTTCTGTATGGAATGAATTTGCGTGAAGATGAAACGAAAAGTCTTTTAATCAGATAAATCCAGAAAGAACAGAGGAAGACTAAGGGAGAACTGAGGACTTATAAGCATGAACCAAACAAAGGGAACTAATGAGATGATTAACAGACAACAGGTGAACAGAATGACATAATCAGGCAAGTCATGGAAAACTAGGTCACAACGGAGAGAACAGAAAACAAGGCATACATGTAACAATACTTTTACACAAATAAATGCTCTCTCTTTTATAAAAGTGAAAGACTTTTTTTTTACCAAATAGACCTACAAGGACATTCATCTACTGGAAGGACAGGTATTTAAAACATGACAAGCTTACACTTTAAAATTTGTGGGGAAAAAATGACAGATAGAGATGCTTCATGTATAACACTGATATTAGTATATTGATATGTGTACATAAGCATATTTTTCAAGAATACTAGTAAGAAAACTTGCAGGAAAAACAGCAGATTGACATTACATGGATACATTTTCGCTTTTTCTATTTCACATTTATAAATACAATTTGCAATAAAATAAAAACAGAATCCATTTTTACTGATGTGTAATCAAATGATTTTGCTTATCTTAATGAATTCTTTCATGATATTTAGTTGTGTGCCTAAGCATAAATAACCACATAAAACTAAGCAACAACATCTTTGCACATGTTAAAATGTCACATGAAGAACCATTTTGGGTTCCTTAAAGAAGCAAACAGTTCTTGAGCAGTGAACAGTTCTTGAAAGAACCATTATTTTAGATGTGCAATGGAAAAGGTCTACATATGTTAAAGGTTCTTCATGCTAGTAGGTAGCAATAAAGAACCTTTATTTTCAAGAGTGTATGACAAAATAGCGCTGAAAATGATGAGCCTGGCTATGCTACTAGACACGTGTGGATGTCACCTGTAGAAGAGCAGTTGTTCAAGATCAACCAAAAGAGGGCAGTATGTTCATTTGAATGCATTACTCATTTAAAGGTTTTAGGATTATGTTGCACAAGGTCAAACCTACCTCTAAGCACAGTGTTATATGTGTTAGACAGCTCTTTTTACCTTATTTAAATATCTGTTTAAAAATGTTGATGAACAAGAAAATTCCCTTCAAAAAGGGATTTGTCTGAAAACACAACAACTTTTAGGTCTGCACCACCAGATCTAAAATGAACAAACATTAACACATCAAACAAACATGCAACCATACATAAAAAAAAATACTGAATAGAGTTTCATCAATGAGACTAGCAAATGCCTGACATGTGCATATATTATCTACAAAACCTTTACTGTAGACATCCACCATTACAACATGGGGGTGTTAACCTTGATCTGAAAATGGGAAAAGATGGCAGGGATGTCATAAAGTAGAGAATAAATCTGTAGAAATTATTTAGAGGATAGCTTCTTCACTGAAAGCATCCAAGTGAAGAGCGAATGCCTTGTTGAACTGTATGTGACATACTTCTTTTTATAGGCGATAAAATGAGAGTATGTCACTCCACTCACAGAATGCTGACTCTGATTGTCACATACTGCATTCAGAAAATGTCTTCTGCTTAATATGTAAATCTCTTTACATAATGTCAGTATGGAGACAAAAACACTGAAATTTATTCATTATGTATTCATAATTGAAAAGGGAATTAAATTTTTCAGGTTTGGACCTTGTGTAAAAACAATAATAACAGTGGTTTGATACCAAAAGATGTTTCTTGGGACCTTATTGAGAGCAGTTTTGATTTTACACCTGCTAAAGCGCTTAAATCTGAGAGTCCATTACTTTTCATGTAATTAAATGAGAATGTGACAATTAGTGTTAGTGCTTGTTGTACGCTTGCCGATTTATGCATTAGTGTTTGTCATTTTATCCAAATGCAGTTTAACACATTAGCCCATTTAACAAAAATCAGTGGTTTATGCAACATAAGTACAGGTGCATCTCAATAAATTAGAATGTCGTGGAAAAGTTAATTTATTTCAGTAATTCAACTCAAATTGTGAAACTCGTGTATTAAATAAATTCAATGCACACAGACTGAAGTAGTTTAAGTCTTTTCTGCACAAACTGTCAGAAACCGTCTCAGGGAAGCTCATCTGCATGCTCGTCGTCCTCATCGGGGTCTCGACCTGACTGCAGTTCGTCGTTGTAACCGACTTGAGTGGGTACAGTAAAACTGCACATTTTAGAGTGGCCTTTTATTGTGGCCAGCCTAAGGCACACCTGTGCATTAATCATGCTGTCTAATCAGCATCTTGATGTGCCACACCTGTGAGGTGGATGGATTGTCTTGGCAAAGGAGAAGTGCTCACTAACACAGATTTAGACAGATTTGTGAACAATATTTGAGAGAAATAGTTCTTTTGTGTACATAGAAAAAGTCTTAGATCTTTGAGTTCAGCTCATGAAAAATGGGGGCAAAAACAAAAGTGTTGCGTTTATAATTTTGGGTCAGTGTAAATCTGTTTAGGAATCCTCTGTAGGACATCAATGAAACACAGAGGACTTTCTATTTACAAGTAGAACAAACAACTGAAATGACTTTTATTACAGTGTCCTCCTGGATGTCCATCATGTTGTACTCCTGAATAGGAAAGGATACTGCATAATTTGTTTGGTTGTTTTTGCAATAATTCATTTCCCTTTTGCACTGCAAATCTCTTTTCAAAACAAAAGAATAGCAATTATATTCAACTCCTTAAAAAACAACAGTAAATGTTCACACAATTGAATTGCTGATTTTTGATCATTGATCTTTATTTCTTCAATCAGTCAGTCAAATCTGTCAATCATCTACTATATGTACCATCATTTATATAATTTTGGACATGAACTAAATTCCTTATACTATTCCAATCTTTTTGGTAAATGATTTGTCAATAGTGGCTGCAGGCAATGACAGTTGGGTGCCATTTCTGCAATGATTTTCCTAAAAAGAGCAACAAATGTACAATTGATTGTACCATTCTTATCTACTATACACAACTGTTTGCTTACAGGGCATAGAAATCAAAACCATTCCGGCCCTATGCTGCCTTATATGCTCCGCTAAGAATAGCACAGGTAAATTTAATGGAGAAACCCCATTATACTTCTATCCTCAAGGAATATAGAAACCTAGCAGATAAAATCATTTTCCAAAAGTGTTTGTAATTGTTTCTTAATCTCACAGGATTTTAGCTCTTAGAGAACTAAAAAGAGAACTAATCCAATTAAATATGTTCCCTTAATTATATCAATAATTATATCATGAATCTCCTTAAAAAACAACAGTAAATGTTCACACAATTGAATTGCTGATTTTTGATCATTGATCTTTATTTCTTCAATCAGTCAGTCAAATCTGTCAATCATCTACTATATGTACCATCATTTATATAATTTTGGACATGAACTAAATTCCTTATACTATTCCAATCTTTTTGGTAAATGATTTGTCAATAGTGGCTGCAGGCAATGACAGTTGGGTGCCATTTCTGCAATGATTTTCCTAAAAAGAGCAACAAATGTACAATTGATTGTACCATTCTTATCTACTATACACAACTGTTTGCTTACAGGGCATAGAAATCAAAACCATTCCGGCCCTATGCTGCCTTATATGCTCCGCTAAGAATAGCACAGGTAAATTTAATGGAGAAACCCCATTATACTTCTATCCTCAAGGAATATAGAAACCTAGCAGATAAAATCATTTTCCAAAAGTGTTTGTAATTGTTTCTTAATCTCACAGGATTTTAGCTCTTAGAGAACTAAAAAGAGAACTAATCCAATTAAATATGTTCCCTTAATTATATCAATAATTATGTCATGAATATTAAACAGAAAAAAATATACATGCCTGTACCAGACACTCTGTGGACATTACTAAATTGCCACTTTAATTGATCTGACTCCTGAAGAGCTGTACAAAGGAAGATAATGATCGGTTATTTCAATTTTTAATGACATTGTAATGAATACTGGGTAGCCTTAGTTAAAAAGGTAGCTTAATTAGATATTATAATAAACCAACAAGACAAATGTTAATTGGACTATTTGGGCCGGGCATAATGTAAGCCTTTGGCTCAAACGCAACATAATA
The DNA here is from genome assembly GCF_001515625.1 of Sinocyclocheilus rhinocerous. Classification (NCBI taxonomy): domain Eukaryota; kingdom Metazoa; phylum Chordata; class Actinopteri; order Cypriniformes; family Cyprinidae; genus Sinocyclocheilus; species Sinocyclocheilus rhinocerous. The sequence goes on along the minus strand of NW_015659923.1, from coordinate 634,602 downwards.
TTTCTTTATGTAGAAAATCAAAGAGAAAATCAGTAGACAGCTGCAATATTTGCTGTCCAAAACAACTAGTATGACATCGTATGACATGATCCTGTGCTGTATGGTGTCATTTCTCTGCATGAGTCAGGGAAGGAGCATTTGCATGTTGAGGTATGTCATTCAACCTGAGAACGTGTGGAGAGAGTGAGAAAAGTGAAAAAAACCCATACTGTATGTGTTATCAATGTCATTCATCAGTTTTCATTAACAAGTACAAGATTATACAGTTGCTTTAAAATCTAAATGAAAAAAGAAATATCGCAACTCACATTTAGTAACAATGTACAATTAGCCTGGAAAAGCTGCAACTAACAGCAATTTATTAATGAAGTTTGAGAAATGCAGCCCATAGGTTGGATTAGGAATGCTTCACTGAACTCTAGATTCATCATTATGCTAATCAGCATGAGACTATTTTTATTTATAGGTATCTGATTCCATCAATCCACTGTCAGAGACTACATAAGGCAGTACAAAACAATGTGAAACACTGAAACATCTAACAAGATACAGGGAAGTTGATAGCTGAGAGGCACATCATTTCCTCATCACCTTGTGCGTCATTGTGATCCTTCACTTTTCTCCAGCCACTTCTCTGCATGACAGCACATCTCTAGTGTGGATACTAGTCCCCCATGCATTGCTAAACTGTGAAGCTGTGGCTTATTTTGCTGAAACTTTGCTAAATAGTCATGTGAACAGCATGAATGGTCTCAGAAATCTAATAATGTTCTGCTGTGCTCACACATTGCCTGATGTATTTGGTGCTGAATACTATCATCCATATTTCTCCATGAAGGAGAGGAGGAGCAATCACACCTGACAGACACTAAATTGCTTGACTGAATGACATGCTGTAAAAATGGACTCTAAAAAAAATGTTCAATCTAGGTTGGAGTGGAGGATGGTGCTTAGAGGAGTAAAGCTACATAATGAACAGGCCAAAATACACAATTCAGTCAAAACCTATTATCAGACCTTGTTCAGTAAATGTCATGGTTTTTCTGAGGAACATTAATAGAATATTCAGATTCTGACCAACACGTGAGTAGTGCAAAAAAAGGAGGAAGTTTAGCTTTTTCCATATTTACAAACATACAGGGATGGGCTTAAAAGTGATCCAAAATGTAAAACAAAATGTAAATGACCATTCTGAGGCAACAAGCAGCTCATAAAAACATCCAAAAGATAAAAATAAAAATGAAAGCTATTCAAAATTGAGTATTTGTTTACTAAATACAGTACACAGACTATATTTAAAAAATAATTAGTGCATGTGCTTTTATACACACATTTTTTAAATAATGCCTACTGACAGAAAAAAAGATGTTAAAAAACAAAACAACAAAAATCATAGATTTAGAAGAAAGGTATTTTAATACTTTTTAGATCATTCATTCTAAATGTCAGTATATTTTTGGAAATGTATAAAACCAACATTAATACAAATATTACATTTCTAAAAACAATTTTAAGTTTTTCCCCTTTTATCATTATGACCCGCATACAGCAATGTGCCATAGAGCTCAAAGGCCATATACTGTGTGCTGCAGAAGTAGTAGAGTTACAGCTACAGCCTCTGCCATGACAAAGAGCACATATAGGTCTGGGCCATACCAAATTACAACAGGGAGAGAAATATTATAAGACAACTTTCAGTAATCCAAACTAGTGATCCAAAACAAACTTAATGATAGACAAAATATTTAGATAAAGAGAAGGGACCCTCCTTTCTGATTGAAATGGTATAATCCAATTTCCCTCCAGAGTGTTGAAGCTAAGGCTCCACTGCTCTGTTTGCCTCTCTGAATGTGGAAATTCTGCAGTCATTCCCACAAGTCCAGAGCCGCAGTGAACAGCTTCATTGTATCTTTCTGTTTTCAATACATCATGTTTAAAGCTGCTTTATCCTGTGTTTATTTGAAAATGAAATTATGACATAAATTATGCATAAAACAATTAAAGCATGCAAAACAGATGGCAGGATCAGTGTGACACCATGCTTGGTGTCTTAATTCATTATGTGTGAAAAACAAAACATAATTATTTGAAGAAAAAAAGTTTTTCAGTGACCATGTAACACAGAATATGCATATCATGCAAAACTTGCTTTGAAAGATGAAGGTTAAAAAAAAGTCAAGATGTGGGTAGAAAACACCAAGTTAGAGAACTGTAAAAGGAGTAGGTCCTGTAGCAAGAAGCAATGGTGAGGACAGAAGAAAAAATGAAAGAAGACAGAAAAAAACAACAACAACGATACAAAGAAAGGGTGAAAAGTGCATTGAGTTGGCCTAAATTCAAGAAAGTGTTTCAAGAAAAGAAAGTCATATTTTTATTTGGCAGTGATGCATTCAATTGTTTTTTTTTTAATTTTCTATCCTGAATTTTCTATCCTAAAAGAATCCTGAAAAAAAAAATCGATACAAAGAAAGGGTGAAAAGTGCACTGTATCTAAGTCTTTTCATATGAAGGGTGGAAGAAAAGTTCTCAAAACCAGATCTTGACTTTTTCTTCCACATGCAAAAAAAAAAGTTTTTTTTTTTGCAATCATCATACTTGTATTGGCAGTCAGAAGGTGCTGCAAGGAAGCTGAGCAGCCAAGAACAGCAGTCGCAGGATCTATTGGAAGCTCACATGTGACAATATTACTGTTTTTACTATATATATATATATATATATATAAGATTGGCAGGTGAACTGTAATTCTTTTCTTGTCTCTGAGACAAAAGATTTTGCAAGTAAATGCTACAAATGCCAAGAGTGTCTACAAATGCTTACTCATTTTCAATTAACTTGCCAACACCATCTATGCATATGTAAATAAGACTGGTTGATTAATCCCTGAGCTCAACTGCACTAATTAGCCTATAGTCCCTGAATCCAACTGTAGAGTATTTAACTGAAGGAAAGACAGTCCAGATGTGGAGAGGAAAAACCAAACAGTACAGTAATTAAAAATATCATCTCTCATGAAAGCATCACAGGTTAATTAGCCTTGCAGCGCTGCCCGATGCCTCACATGTGGCTGTTGACAGAGAGGTTTTAAAGATGCTCTCAAAGCAACAAGGGTTCTATGAAGTTAATCAAGGGAGGACAACTTTCATTTACACTTCTAATTTCTAATTAAATATGTTAATGAGCATAAAGCTGTTTCATGCAAGTTTAATTTGTCCTCTTGCTGCAATTTAGATGATTTATTTCATGCAACACAACGAATATTAAGTATTTGAATATTTATTTGTAGAGGCAAATTATTGTCAAAAACAAGGTTGAAATGTGATGTCAGTTAGCACACAATTTGAGAGAGCTGAAGTAAGGATCTACACACACACACACACACACACACACACGCACACACATAGTTAATTATTGTTTGTTGCAATAATTAACTCCTTCATTAAAAGCTATAACATTTACAATGATCAATGTTTGTAACTGAATTCATTAAGTTTAAGTAAATTTGCTTTTGTGGTCTCTGATTGCCAGTGACCCCTGATGCTTTGGGCAATAATTGCAGGGATGGTAAGAAGGAGAAAGGATGAAGGCATACTCATAAGCGGAGGTCAATTTTCTCTGTAATAAAGCCGCATGACTCAGAGGAAATGACTGCAGCACAATGGACTGAGAGCAAGTGTTCAGAGAGACCAGGTGTGAAAGAGACTGTGTATGATAGGTTATCTGTGGCACACAACATACTCTCATCTCAGTCAAGAAGGTGCTTCATTTATTTCACATTTTGAGTGTTACAGTGTGTTGTCATGAGGACAGAACTTAAGAGTGAGAGTGTGTACATACTTGTGTGTGTGTGAAATTCACAAACACACTGATATTAGGCACTGAAAAAAGTGAAATAATGGTGTTTATTTAAAATTCATTATTTTATTGGTCTAATTAAAAACATGGTTTCTGGTTTAAATCCAGTTAATCTAAAAGCACATAACACTTCCTATAATTTTTTTTTTAAAAGAACCAATTTTGATTATATTTTTTTAAATAGTATTTTGGCTTAACATCAGAGCGTTGATATGCATAACCAGCCTGGTCTCATTGTTTATACGTAGGTATTAATACGTAACATGTACAAGCACAAAACATAAATTTTTGTACGTTTTTATTGATGCTAAAACGTACAATTTAGACGTATTTCAACGTTTAAAACGTACAAATCGCTACGTGTTTTTAGCTAAAAACTTACAATATTTACGTACCATTTATATCATTAAGATATTCGTATCAATGCATTTTTATCATTTTATCAATAAGCGATTTAGATTTTTAGACCCCTTAACCTACCTCCAAACCGTAACCTACCCATTTTATAGCGAATATAAAAGGATATAAAACGCAATTGATCGAAATATGCAGGAAAATAACAATTTTAGTAACAATATAGCATTAAAAATATTTTATAGTCGCTAATCCCACTCCTACCTCTAAACCTAAACATGACTATTTCTGTACAGTATAAGAAAAATACATTGCAAAAATGTCAAAAGCAGTACCAAAAGTAATCCAAATGAGGACGCGCTGCAGCCGCGGTCCTCTCTGGCGGAATACAGTAGTTTTGTGTGAGGTGCAGAGCAGAATTTAATTTGTTAATCGCTGAAAATATTATCCAGATTATTTTCCCGATCCACTCCGTGAACTCCTGAAGGCGCGCGCGCATCATTCAAACACACCTCACCAGAAACAGGCATGTCGCAATCTGTGACGAATGCAGGCGAGAGCCAATGAGCGTTCGATTATCCTGCCGTAAAACCTATTGAAGCGGCAACATTTAAATTTGTAAAGAGCGCGTCAGTCAGCGCGGACTTTGCTGCTTACGGTCACTCACTGCACTTGCTGCTCGGGATGGAGATGAAGATCGCCGAATAAAGGCTTGGATTTGGGTCTGTTCCTCGCAGTCGTATGGATTCGGAAGATTTGGATTACAGCGCACGAATAAAATTGTTTCATTTTCGTAATTATGTTGCGTTTTTGCTGTATTTTAGGCTATATAGTTCTATTGTCAGTCACAGCATGTCGGAGAAAACGCCTTTTGTGGCCCATGGCAAACAAAGTAAACATTACATGACACATGACAGTAAAGGTTAAACGAGTGCAGAAATTGTATTTATTTTAAGGTTTTAAAGTGAAGTCTTAACATGTAGGCCTATTCTCGGAAACGAGCTTGCAGACGAAATCACACAGAACAGAACGAAATGTTTTAATTTCATATTAAGTAAACGAGTAAACAATTTAATAATGCAATTTAAAACAGGTCATTGATATGACAACTAAAAACAACAATACTAATAAAATTAATGCCGCGATTTTAATATTAAGGATTAATTTTTAGGTGTAGTCAATACGTCAGTTTTGTACGTTTAGATGCTGAAAATACGTCAGTATTGTACGTTTTAGTGCCTGTAAAAACGTAAGTAAATGTACGTTTTATAGAACCACATTTTACGTAAAATACATATACGAATTATCATGAGATCACGTTGGCATAACACACTGTAAAAATTCCAGATTATTGGAGTAGATTTTACAAGAAAATATTAATTCAGTTTTTCTACTTAAACAAGCAGTATTTTTAGTACATAACTTATTTTTTTTAAGTACATAAGAAAAATATAAAACAACATTGAAGTCTTTTAAAACTGGCATTATTTATAAAAATTAAAATAAATTAAAAATTAGCTAACAACATGTTTTCAATTTTTTTTTCAATCTTAAGTGAAAATTCTACTTACATATTATAGCTAATTTAGCTCCTGTTTATGGTTTTAAAAAGTTGTAAAAAGTACCCAGAAATATTATATTGACCTACAAGTAACGTGTTGCTTAATGTCTAAAATATATGATTACTTTATAATAAACAATATTAAATCAAAATTGAATATATTAAAAACCATAAATATAATTTGAGAAAATTAATAAAAAAATTTTCAGTGTGTACTCCAAAAAGTACTCTTTTCAGAACCACTTGCTTCTGCTTAACACAGCTCTCTCCAATACTTCCTCAATAGTTAAATAATGTTCATGGCTCAAAAGATCAGTAAAACATAAGATCTGAGTCTTACTTTCATTTTATTTACTAAATGTTATAGCTTTTTTTCATTATTTTCTAAGCACATATTCCCTCAGCAACTGCTTGCTGCTGCTTCAAGGCAGGTCTCACAGTGAGGTCAAAGTTCACACGGTTGGAAATCTTATTTTTCTTATTTTAAGAAGTATCTGCATGACAGATGGAGAGAGAGCACAGAGTGTGCCCTTGTCTGATTGCCACGGAGCCAGTCAGATTTCAAAGACAGAGAGACCAATACCATATCTGAAGCGATGACACGGAACACCTGCCTGAGTTTCTTTGTATTCTGTTCTCCACCGATTCTGTCTCCCTCAAGACAGTCCAACTTGCTCAAGTGTAGCTCATTCACATAATGTTCTTTTAAATAGCATTTAAACAGCTCTCTGGAATTTCAGCAGTCAGAAATATTCATCAAGGCCAATTCATTATTATTGTCCAGTGATATATTCAAGTTGAATATATTGTACAGTACATCCTGCATATCGGTGCACTCACATAAAGCAAACCTCAGCTGCATGATTATTTATATCTTTGCAAAATGTAAACTATATTATCGCACAGCTCTATAAAGTTGGGCATATATAAGAATGTCCAACTTTATCTGCATGCATACATATACAGTACACTCATGTAAATCAATATATACTACACACAAATCTCAGCTGCTTGATTGTTTGTGTTGTCACAAAATGTAAACCATATTATCACATTTTATTTTCACAGTTATCTGCTAAATATGACTATAAGGTATTATAAATGTTAACATGATTTTCTACAACTGTATTGTGAAAATCGCTATACAAATAAATGTGACTTGATTTGATCTAATGCAATGTTATTCGTTTACTCATCTGGGTAATTAAAACTGGAGCTACTTTCATGTCTCTCATATGACACCATGGTCTCGCTATCTCTCATTTTGTACAAATGCAAATGGGCCATCTTGCATCTCAGTGAAATTATTTACTATATTAATTTATTAATTATTTGTTGCATAGTTGGCAACATTTACAATCAGTTGGTCATTATTGCTAAATCAACTGAAACTAGACCCCTGTTGTTGTTTTTTTGATTGTTTTGAAAATGAGATGCTTGAAAATATAGTATGTGTCTGCAGAACTGCTGTGCTGATGAATCAAAAAGATGGCTGAATGTGTCTGTTCTGTTTGATATTCCACTAAGTGCATTTTTCACACCAGTCTGCATAATGACAAAAATTCTACATTAAAAAAAGGCATCTGAATTTGCACAGCAGAACAGAATGTAAATGTAATTTTTTTTGTCTTATCCAGCTACAAAATTACTTTGTTCTTACCTATGCTTACTTATTCATTAAACACTGTAAGATTGAGCTCAACTTGAATCTATTAGCTACATGACCTTGGGGAAGCACAATTCTAATTTTTCAAACTTTAGAGGACATTGCCCCAAGCCTGTCCACCCAGAGGGCTGAAGACCACCTGGGAAATGCCTTGTTCTTGAAATTTAAACTAAGTCCTCTAATGAATCATTAACTTTCAATTATCACCAGTCATTTTAGCAGTAATTATCAGACAAATCATATTAGATTTGGTTCACCTCTATTTCTTTCTTTCTTTCTTTTTTTCTTTCTTTCTTTCTTTCTTTCTTTAATATGGGTTTCCTGCTCAGTGGTATAGCTTAAGGGTGAGATGAAGACAGTGCATCACATTAATAATAACCATCTGAAACAATGATTCTTTAATTTTTTGAGTGTGCACTGTTTTACACAACAGAGGCAAATAATCTTTATTTAAAACAAACTGAAATAAAATTTTAGATAAATCTACTGTTTCAAACCCATGGAATCTAAACCTATTGCTTATGCGGCGTCACTAAATAAAACTGGTTTCCATGGAGAAGAGTTTTCTTTGTACTGCTTACTGTAGTCCACTGTCATTCTCCAGAGACTTTAGAGCCTTAAACAAAACAGCCCTCAGCAAGCTCTTAATGTAAATTCAAGCCTAACCTTTCTGCACTGAAGAGACTGAGGGATTAAATTCCTTGTTTGTTCCTTGTTTATACATTTACAGTTTTTTTAATGGCATTGGCTCAATTCTCAAATTTTTTCCCGTAAAACAATCCTTTCAGATATCTGAACAATGAGTTTCTTGTTCACAGCAAAAGCTGATGAGCATGATTATCGCTCAATTGTCATAATCTTCACAATTTCTAAACCATTCTTTCATTTGAGCCATCACATGCAAGATAATCCTGCCATAGTAATGAAACAGGAATCACAATGGTTACACTTTATTTTAAGGTATCATACATTTGTGACCCTGGAGCACAAAACCAGTCTTAAGTCGCTGGGGAATATTTGTAGCAATAGCCAAAAATACATTGTATGGGTCAAAATTATTGATTTTTCTTTTATGCCAAAAATCATTAGAATATTAAGTAAAGATCATGTTCCATGAAGATATTTTGTAAATTTCCTACTGTAAATATATCAAAACTTAATTTTTGATTAGTAATATGCATGGCTAAGAACTTCATTTGGACAACTTTAAAGGGGATTTTCTCAATATTAAAATTTTTTGCACCCTCAGATTCCAGATATTCAAATAGTTGTATCTCGGCCAAATATTGTCCTATCTTAACAAACCATACATCAATGGAAAGCTTATTTATTTATTTTTATTTATTCAAATCTCAATTTCGAAAAATTTACCCTTATGACTGGTTTTGTGGTCCAGGGTCCCATTTAAGTACTGAGTAATATTAATTAACTACATGTACTTACTACATGGTTAGTGTTAGGATTAGGGTTCGGCTTAAGGTTACTTGCCTGTAATTATGCATAATTATTTGTCATTATAATAGTAAGTACATGTAACATGTGTAACAAGGTCACATTCATATTCTTTTTCTGTGTAATACAGTATTGACCTTTCCCAGTAAATTTTACCTATACTGCATCTAAAAATCTTAGTGTGATACACAATAGCATTCAGCTATGGACTACCATGGTGAAAAAAAACATATCATAGCGTAGCATCAGTTCTGGCAGGTCACGTTAGTCAAGCTCGCATCAGCTGACTCTCAGCTGATCCACGTCTACCTATAGAGATGAGACACCAATCACAGCACTCGTATATAAGGTTCTTCAGTATTATCACCAGCTTCGTGTTGCTCAATAGCTAATTACCCTCCTCCATCCCCAACTCCTCCTCTTGTCAGTCAGGATTCAGCCTTCTGATTCTCCTTGAATCAGACTCATTTCAAAATGTTATATTAAATTATTGAACCTAATGATATTAGCAATAAATTTATGTTGGTTCTGTTCTGTTACACTGGGGGGTTATTGCTGCTCTCCCTGCTCTTATCCATGCTAGACTGCATAAATGCGCAGGGAGTTCTTGCCCAGAACAAAACCATACCGCCAATCCAAATTGTAAGCTAATTGTCAGTCATCTTTGACGATAGTAGTCCTGACAGAACTAAACATTATGATCAGTATGACTCACAGAATGACAAGTAAACATTTCATTTTGATGGCATTGGCCAAATTGTTAAACCATTTTGAAGCATAAATAAACTTTGGCTGAGTTACTGTTGTGACAACTGCACTTACAGCTTAGAGAAAGTTACCATTTCAAAACATGAGCTAAAGTGATTGAGAAAAACTGTAAATGTAAACCCAGCGAGTCTCTTCCATTACAAACCTTCATATGGCAATCTTATAGATAATAATTACCTTTTATTCTTTAAAAAAAGATAAACATTTAATTGTTTTAAATATGTCAAAGACAGTTTTACCATATTATTGTACAAGTGTGTTCACACATTCTGAGGTTGTTTGAGGTAACTGACTGGACTATTACCTATTGTGGATACGACCTAGCAAAGAAATATTTCAAGTGCTTAGATGTCTATTTTAAGTGTTTATTCAGGCTACAATTTGAAAAAGCAGCTACAGAAAAAATGTGCCTGCAGTTAGTAAAATGTACACATAAAAAAAGAAAAGAAAAGAAAAAACTTTGACCAGTCTTAATAAAATTCATGCAATATATTTATTTCCCAGTTAAGGACAATTCCTAAACGCAGTTAGCATCCTGCTTTTATTAGTTCACTTTCAATTTCTTCCTTTAGCTGTCGCCAAGGACACTACCTTTACAAGATATACAAAAGCTGAAAACACACTGATCAATGATAAAAGAGTGACCTAGATAGATGAAGATACAAACGAATATATCTTCTGACTTTAGTTCAGGTTTTTATTGAAATATTTTATAAATGGTTTTTATCAATACAAGCAGTTACAAACCAGTTTTCAGGGGTCGTAGGCCTAGACCTCTGCTGTCAGTGTTGGTAATTGTCAGTGAACAAGCAGGTCAGCGTGTGGGTTGTTGGCATGAGAACTTTTACATTAGAGCAGACCTGGAGCAAGCAGTTCAATTCGTTATGTGTCAGGTCGGATAGACCCTGCAGTGCTTGTGTGAATATGACCCTCTGATTCAGAGGCTAAGGTGGAGAAGTGGAGGGGAAGATACATTTTAATGAGGCAGCAAGGCAATAATTTGGTGAGGGTTTCTTGCAGTGTGTCACTAGTGCTCCAGCAGATCTAATGATGGCAGCCTGGATAAAAGCAGGTGAGGCAACAACAACAGTCTAGTCATCTCGCATCAATACTGTTGAGCCTTCATACACATTGTGCCATAAATACTGCTGTTTTTGATAACATTGACAAAATCTGGGGGGAAAAATGCTGTGGTGTTCTCTAAGTTGGAAAGAACGCATATGCAGAACTGAAGAAACCCTGCATTTCTGCTAACCTTTATGCATCTAAAAATCCCTATAACTGCTCTGATAAGTGAGTCATATGACATTTGAATTTTTTTAAACAAAATGTGTGAGGAGAAACGGAAATGTCACTTGAGCAATTCATTTAATGTTTGTCAGAGTTGCACGATGGATGATAAAAAGGCAACTATGAATAAGTGTTTGTTTACTGGAAAGGATGACAGCATATGTTGCCTTCGTTCTGATGTTGACAGTGTCTATCTTATTCGTTTTAATTACAAAGATGCTAAGCCACAAGAACTGTTGCACTCTTTTAAATGAAGCTCTCACCCGCCAAGAAACACAAGTGGTTTGTTTTAACTTGCCTGTCAGTCCTGGAAAGCCTCCTCTTATACCCTTTAGCACCTCAACATGTCCACTTTTCTATTTGGGTGATAAAAAAAGCCTTTTTCCTTTTAATATAATGCAGATCATTTGCTTTCTATATTAAATTGTCAGATATAAACAGCTCAATAAACGGAGGCTACCCCAAGCTACATCCATTATAGTATTTAAATGCACCTTCTTTGTTAAAACATTTCTTCATTTTTCTTCATGTTCTATTATTTTAACCAACTTGAGATCTGAGATTGAGATTTTTCATCATAAACATATTCCATTAATATTTGACAACCAGTGTCCAACTGTTCTGTCATAACGTTACAGAATATATCTATAGCCTTATAACTTAAAAACAACTTCACTGTGAATGTAATGTATATATTGCAATATACTGTATATAGTGTCACTGCTTGGGGGTGGAAAACACGTCGTCTGTTTTAGACATATTGCTGTGTTGTTGTTTTTTTCTAAACTTTTTTTTTTTTGCTTTTGATTAATGTAACATTAAATGTGCAATCTACTAGCTTAAATTTTGCAGGGCGAATGTGAACCAATCATGCTTTGCACATGATTTCATGGGGAGAGTAAAAATGTTTAAAAGTTAAGTTTCTTTTTCTTTTTTAACAAAATGAGCAAAAAGGAAACTTAATAGTGTTTAAAGTGCAATTACATTGGGATTTAGAATGGTTTCAGTTTTTTCAGTGGGTTACCATTGTGGTAAAAAGTGTAGTTTTATAAAGTAAGGACGGGTTTATATAGGCCATATTTAAAAAAGAAATGTAAAATTGAATTAATCCATTTAAAATCATTTTAAGTCTATTTAATTGGGTCACTTAAAATAATCTAATAACAAACCTAAGAGAAGATGCTGTTTCTCTCAGATTGCTTTAGCAGTTTTGACTAAATTAGTCAAACCAACAATGATTGTAAAAAATCAGCTAATGACTGTACTGTACATGTGCCGCATAGTGGTTCTGGGAATCTTTAAGTCTATAAATTTTCAAAGATACACAAGGGTTAGAAGCTGAGCCTTGAGAGGGTCTTGCAATGATTTCTGCAATGGGTGGTTGCTTCTTGATTGATGTCTTGTCTTCTCTTCAGTCCAGCTTATCGTGTGAGAGCTAGCTAATAAAGAAAAAAAAAAACACTTTCCAATAAGGCAGACAGAGGCTCCACATCCCATCTATTTCACACCTGACTAGTGTATCCAAGACAGGCCATTCACATTTTCTGGAGCAGAGGTTGTTGGTATGGCCTTCCATGAAAGCACCATCTGTCACTGTGCCTCTCTTGAACATACACATACACATTTATTTCAAAATGTGCGTCACTACCACCTCCCTTAGCAGTGCGGTGAGTACATTTCATACATAGATCCTTCGTATAATAGGTGACAGAGTGCATGCCATACACATGTGCACAGATGTATTTTGAAACAAACAGGCTTACAAATATGTGAACTTCTTGAAGAAAACAGTTTTCTCTGCATGAACAAAGAATGTAAAACATTGGAGAAAAACCTTCACCCTAACTGCCTATTCACACAAACTTGTTCACGGAAGAATGGATATGAAGGCCAAGTCAAAATACTGTTGGTATAAACAAATGGGCAGTGGCTGAAAGATATGTAATGGATAATGTATAGACTTTTGTACCATGCAGATGGGTATTCTGTTATAATGACCAGATGACAGTTCATTATCTAATTATAACATAATATTATAATAGCATATTATCTTATAGAAATAAATTAGAATGCATGCCTACAAAGCTAGCAGTCAACAAGACAAAGACTGCAACAATTTATTAAAAGTAATATTAATACTAGAGTCATCTGATGTCATTTTCATTACAGTAGATAACTGAAATGGAAGATGTTGCAAGCTGCATTTATATGAAAAGAGTAAATCTGTAGTGATATGAAAGAAGTAGGGCCGGTTTCAGTAACCCAGCTGAGTGAACTGATATAGAGCAACAACAGCAAATATAAGTAAATATCAAACTGCTTAATGCTGTGATTGACCCATTACGTTTTCCATAGTGGTGTGTAAATGTGTAAACTCCTAACTAAACAACTTAATATTTTGTATCCTTCAAGTGTAGTCTGATGTATCGTAATTACTAGTTCTCAGCTCATTACCAACAAACTACATCATATATAGAAAACTCAAGTGGGAAATAATACAGTATAATAGAATAGACAGAGAGAGAGAGCGAGAGAGAGCAGTGATTGGAAAGCAGTCTGTAGGTGAATGGTGTCAAGTAAATCATTAAACTTTCACAGTGTGCTTTATATAACAACAACATTTGTGATACTATGCATAAGTGATACAAATATTTTTCATCATTTTGAATTCAGAATACAATTATTTTGTTTTTTGTAGACTACGTCTGTGTTCAGTTTCCAAAATAAAAGTGGGACATTTGTCTCAGAGGTACAATTTGAAAAAAAAAAAAGATCTGTAAAAATAGAGTCCAATATATTGTATTAATTTGAAGGAATTTTCCATATTGATTTTTCAGAGGTGTTTTCCCAATGTTTTGAATAACACATTGTGTTGTGTTTTGGGTATAAGTCATGATGATTTGATTGTTCCAGTATCATTACATGGAATTCTTCCAGTTTACAGAATTAATCAGATAATGGAAATAGAACGATACAAAAGAATCTACTCTTGGGTGCATTTCTGGCTCACATAACACAAAGGTTACCTCAGTGACCTGTTCCTCAATATGATTAGCTCAGTGACCAGCAGCTTTTTATTATTTTAGTAATGGAAACACACTTAAAGTACCAAGGACTTCAGTGAATTTAATTTAATTATTTCACATCTTTGACTACCTAAAGCTGTTTCCCGCCACTAAGTCTCATATCTTCTCTTCCCCATGTCTCTCTCTATCTCTTATTTAAAAACACACATGCTCCCTCTGTCTGCACACACCAAAGAGAGAGAGATAGAGATGATGGTAGAGAGAAGGAAGGACAGGGAGAGGGTGCTTCAGGTGATTTCCTGTATGTTAAGGCTACCTGCTGAGAGAGCGGTTCTGCTGGGTTAGTCTATACAGATTTGCCATCTGTTAAATTATAATTTGTTCTGCTCTTCTCTTACGGCTCTAATGTTATTTTCCTTAATCCCTTTTCCTACATTTAATGTTCCTACTCCCCCTCACCTCACAATATCTGCCTCTGCTTTTTCAATTACCAAGTCTTTTTGGTCCACTCTGTCTCTTTTTTTCAAATCATTCTTGTTCCTTTTTTTTTTACATATTTTTCCTTCAACAATCTATCAGAGCTTTTATCGGTTACTTCTGATAACTGAGCCTAGATTCCTGTGTGAATATGAATGTAAACAAAATAGGTTTAATAATGAATTCAGATTGGTTAATTCCTAAGTAGTAAAACAAAACTGGCAAGCTAGAGTCTAATATAATGAAAATCATGATGCTCCAGGTACCTCTCTTCAATATCCTTCAGAATAAGAGGATGCATGGTCTCACAGCTTTAAACATTGGATTTGTTATGCACCCCTGAAAAAATACTTTCGTATAATTCCTCCAAAATGAGACTCAATGATTCCTCCACTTTAAGTATCACCAATGCTAGTGGACAAGTCTGTGAAATTAGGACAGGGCTAATTACTTTTGCAGACGCACAAGACATAAACCTGATGATGCTGTTTTGATGATTTATTGAGGATGACTGGCGCACTGACTCATCTCTAAAATCTGATAGCACATTTCCAACCCTACACACAGTCAAAATGAAGTTACATCAGTCGGATCCGAAATGCAGTGTAAAAGTGAATATCTGTAGTTGTTATCTTAAGTTCAGCAAAAAAGGGACTGAATATTGTAAGTGTTAACTGAACATTAAATGTTTTATATGCCTCTGATACTGCATACACATTCAGAAATCAGTGTTTTGGTTGATCATCCTATATACAGGCACAGTTCGTCATCTGTTCAATAGTATGATTTTACGCCACAGATGACACAGCCTGCAGGAGTCTTAGATGGAGATGATATTATAATCAGTCCCTGAGTTGAGAGCATGAGTTGAAATGCATGAATAGCTTAATTTTCCCTTGAGTCCCTGCCACAGATTCATTAAAAAAAGACACTGAATGAAAAGGCCACTCTGCTGGTTTCCAACATTACCCTTGTTACGACCATTTAAATTTGCCCTTTTCAAGTGAAAGTTTTCAATTGCTATGCTTCGTTGAGGTATTATGCTGAAAAAGCATGTGAAAAGTAACCTAAACACATAATTTTCAACATGCTTTGTAATATACAGTAGAAGATTGCATATTAGCAAAGTTGTTGTTCTTTAAATTTATTGGCTGAACCAAATTGTTTGGGAGAAGAGAATAGTGAAGATGACTGTGCATGACCCTCTCTAGATGCTTTAAAATTACAGTTTATTCAAGAATTAATATTCAATCATCATTTACAAACCCAAAATCTTTGTTTGTGTTCTGCAGAATAAAGAAGTGCAAACACGTCTGGAATGACATGAGGGTGAGTAAACAATTTTCAGTTTTAAGTTAACTTTAATCCCATTTTCCCTTAAACTTAAAAGTTCTGTCTGTGTGACAAGCCTATTTGCTAGAAGACAAACAATAGATATAGAACACTAGACACAGTGGCTACTGTTAGGACAAGCTCATTCTTTTTTTTTTTTAACTGTCCCTTTGTTATTCTAGTTTATGTTCACCACAACAGAGCAACCTTGATGTGCATTGATGTGCATGAGGCACAGTCACAATGTTAGAGTCACATAATCTTTTCTGTTATATGGAGGTAGACCTAGGCTACACGTTTGGAAGATAGTGCCTCTGTATTTTAATTTGAACATAAATTGGTGTGGTGATCTATATGGCATGTGAAAGTCTTCAGTAAGTTTACAGGATATATTACATGCTACCAAATTGTCATCATGCCAAAGCATTAGTTACAGGATTTCACCTACCATTTGAAAACATGCCTTAAAGGGTTAGTTCACCCAAAAATGAAAATTAGCCCATGAATTACTCACCCTCAAGGCATCCTAGGTGTATATGACTTTCTCCTTTAAGACGAATCCAGTCGGTGTTATATTAAAAATGTTCTTTGATCTTCCAAGCTGTTTAATGGCAGTCAGCGTGTGATGCAGTTCATCAGTCCAAAAGAAGTGAAATTAAGCGCATCCATCCATAATAAAAAGTGCCTCAAAAAAGTGGGGGGGGGTTGAACAAAGGCCTCCTGTAGTGAATCGATATGTTTTTGTGAGGAAAAAATAACCATATTTAAAACGTAATTATCACTTTAATCTAGCTTGCCCTCACTGTTGTACATGAAAGCAGCTCCAGGCGGATGACGTAAGATGTCGGCATTGCGCATGCGCCGCTCAGAAGTGACGAACGCGGAAGCGCAGGGGAGAGATCAAAACAAAACAACGGTCACGAATTAGGCTAAGTTCACACTACACAACTTTAAACATCGGTAGATCGCTGTGCTGTTCAGACTACATGACTTGATTGTCTGTCTTTAAGTCGTTGTGGTGTTCACACTACGTGACTCTAGTAAATGATCCGCAACCGGGGGTTACACACTACACAAGCTGACAACAACTCTGTCACCCAACGACTCTACAAACTACGTTTTGTCACGAAAACACACGCGAGAATTGGAACGGGAATGACGCAAAACAATACGTGAAACAGGAGTTGTTTATTTGATAATGGATGTCGGGAAGAAATTAGCGCTGCAAGCTGTTTGCTCGATTAAAATGTTTTCTCCATTTATTGTGTCCAAACTTTTCTTTAAGCCATGTTGCTGCTGTTGTTTTTCTTCCGGTGACCGCAACCCATTCTTTGCTCTCTCATTGGCTGTAGCTCGTCGCGACACCTCACACCACGTGATGTCGAGTCGGCCGACCGGTCCAGATATTTGGCATGCTAGATATTTGTTTGCCGTAGGCGAGGTGTCGGCGACGCGTCAGCGAGCCTCTTTGATATGTTGTGTAGTTCACACATAAAGATTGCCGAGCGCCGATCACCCGCTGATTTTCCCCGATCGCAGCCCAACCTGTCGGCAAGCTCGTTAACATGCAAATCGGACTGGATTTGTAAAGAAGAATGTTGGAGGATTTTGATATAAGCCAAGAGGAGACTGGTTTTTCTTTGCTAAAGTAAGGAAACTTTGCTTCCTTTGCTCCTGTAAACAAACGTTGGTTTTCACGAGACTCACCGGCGCATGCGTAACGCCGACATTACGCCATCCGCCCGGAGCTGCTTCCAGTGTACAACTGTTGGCGCAGGCTAGATTAAAGTGATTATTACGTTTTTAATATGGATACTTTTCTTACAAAAACACATCGATTCGCTACAGGAGGCCTTTGTTCACTCCCCGGGGCACTTTTTATTATGGATGGATGCTCTTTATTTCACGTATTTTGGACTGATGAACTGCAACACCCGCTGACTGCCATTAAACAGCTTGGAAGATCAAAATAAATTTTTAATATAACTCCAATTGGATTCATCTGAAAGAAGGAAGTCATATACACCTAGGATGGATTGAGAGTGAGTAAATAATGGGCTAATTTTCATTTTTGGGTGAACTATCCCTTTAAATTGATTATAAATTAAATAACAATTAGTTTTTTCCATCGACCAGGTAAAAACCACAAATATGGGGGATGCAATGATACCTTTTCGTATTACATTTCATACAACAAACCTAATTTTGTCTTGGGTCAAGGCATTGAGGAAATTGTTTCCTGTCTATTCTGAGTTATGAGAATCTCTGCTAGTTTTTGTGTTTGACATATGAAGACCTTTTTTCGATTCAATTAAGCCGTGTGGCCACTATAGGATTTATCATTTCCAGTTTAATGTGTGCGCTGGTCCCAAAAGGAAAGACGGAGAGGAAAAAAAGCAGCTGTAACTGAAATAGGCTTCAGATTTAACTAATTAAATATTAATATAGATCATTGTGTGTGTGTGTGGAACAGAGCCTTAACGTGATCTACACTGCCTCCATGTCACTAAAATACAACATAACTTTTAACAACTTTTGTTCAAGACAGGTAAAAAGTTATCATCATGCTCTTGATCCGTTATTAACAATAGTGTACAAATTACCGATGTTTGCAGCATTTACAGGAGTCACTTATTGCCAACAGCTTAACGTCCTTAATAGTCTGATTGTGTGATACTTGCAGCTAGAATTCTTCGGTATGTACGCAACACCCCTACGCCACACATTGGTTCAATCCACATGCGGTGTTGAAGCCTTGACTCAAGTATAGTGTGTTTTTAGATGAAGACGGTTTCAGGTGGACAGAACAGTTGCGCTCGACAGCCAAAAGCAAAGCAATCCTGCACTTTTGCAGCATCTTCGTATTGCTTTTGTAATTAAGGGTGAGTAATAAGAGCTTTAGTAGACATTTTCTGTGTGCAAAGTGTAAATGTAAGTGTGCTGCATTGGCGACATTTACCGAGATACATGCGGACTGTATGTTGTCCATATGCATTTCAAAATAAGTGAAAAAATAAATGTTATTTACAGTCGTCCTTTCCTATAGGATGTAAAGCTCTGAGAAAATATTTGGGTGCCCTTGAAGTGAAGTGTGGACACAACGTTTTTAATGCAGCACCTTTAAAGCCTTTGGGATTTAAGTGTCATGATTAAAAGGCATATATCAGAAAAAAAGGAAGGAGGCAGTTTCTGTTCCCAGTGGATGCAGGAACATTTGATTGCGCCCGTGTCGCGAAGCCAGAAGTAAACACCCGTTATTTTACGTTCATGATCGCTCTCGCTTTAATTTCTGAAATGTGCTGATTTGAACTTGGCAGGTTTGAAGTAGGTTGTTGTTGAAGTAAGATGTTTTCAGCACACTACTGAACGACAGCTTTCAGGGGATGTTGCTGCTGCTAGTCGCGCACTTTTTCTTAGAAATCAGCGATTGATGCTTCAGCACCGCGCGAGACCCTCATTTGAGTGACAAGTGCTTGAATCAGAGATTTTACACTCATGCTGGGGCATTGATTTACACAAAGCTCCGCTTTTGTGCAGAAAATAAATATAATTTCTTGCCACAAAGAACATAAAATAGCAAGAGGAATAATCTCATGTCGCTAACAGTCGGTCCAACCACGTTTTTAAAACAGAAAATGTCACTAACTTAACGTAAAGGGAATAATGTGTCAATAATGAGCGAGTGGTGAGATCTGCATTTTAATGTTATTATGTGGCGCATTTGACGCATGTCTCGCTTAACTATTGTCGTCCGTTCACAACAGCTCGCTTTAGTGTAAATCCATTGACTGAATCTCTCTCTCTCTCTCTCTCTAAGTAGGTTAGAAGTAGGTTTATTGACATGGTAAAACCATTCTCTCTGTTTGTATGCAGTAACCTCCTCTCATTAGAACAAGTATAATTAGAAATGTAATGTTATCATTGTGTATTAATTGTGGACTCTTATTGCTGCTTACTGTTTTAACAAACAAAAGCACTATCCTATTACACAGTAGTTCTGTTCAATGGCTGTCATAATTGCCCTCATTAAGTACTTTTGGTTTATCTAGACACCGCAGACCAATCATATAAAGCATTTGCATAATTTTATAACAATTAAAAAAATCACCTCATCTCCCCTCCCCCTCAAAACGACTCATCTTCTCTTCCGGTCACGAGCTATGGCGCAAGGGCGGAGCTAGTAACGTGAGGGGTAAACGCTGGGATAAACCACAGGGGCAAAAGCTGAAGTTGATGCTTCGCCCCAGCTTCCAAGGATCCAATAAATTCCCGAAGGACGAAATCAAGTCCCGCCCTCTCATTTCAGATGCCGTTTCACTCGGATATACGTCACAGTAGAGAAGAAAAGACAATCGCAACTTCCGTTTTATGCCGACTTTAAGTCCTTGTCCTACTGGTTTTGCTGGTCTGTAGGCTGGTTTCTCAGTCAGACCAGCTCAGAAAAATTCCTCAAAACTCCTATAAAATGGCAAGAGGACCCACTAAAATCATCAAACCTTGTTAAGCATGTTTAAGCTTTCTTTTCAGCAGGGTCTGGGTATCTATGGACACGGACAATTAAATGTACATGATAATATCCAGCGTAACACATCCATGAGTCAAATTGCACTGAAAAATGTGCTTCATGTGGTAACACCTAAATTTACCCATTTTATTCAAGTCAGATATATTAGATTTTATTTATTCAAAATAGCATGGACTACACTGATTGCAGAGACAACCCCCTGCAGCAGCTTGTGGTTATGTGCTGTGCTCGAGAGCACGATATTGACAGCACAGGATTGTGATCTCTGTAACTATTCAGTTCCTGCGTCACCTTACTTGGAAATTAACCTTGTGGAACCTTACCCATTTATCTGCAGCCACCCTGGGAACCAGCTCCTTGTCTTTCTATTTAGGTTGAAAAGCTAAATGTTGTTGTGAAATAAGGTTCAAAACATTTAAGTACTTAAGAAAAGTTTATGCAGGTTAATTGCTTGAGTTTATCACCCCGAGGACATTGTTAAATATTGAGCTAGACTAACAGAATTGAACAATCCATTAAAGAGTTCCAAGAGCATGCCTTATGTATAAAACAGTATTTCAAATTATATTGGTACATATATTCTCTTGTCTCTTCTGTCTCTTTCTGTTAGGGATAGTTCACTCAAATATGAATATTATGTCATCATCTATTGTGTTCTAGAAGACTAAAAGTCACACAGGTTCGAAACAAAATGATGGTGAGTAAACGATGACAGAATTTTCATTTTTGAGTGGACTATCCCTTTAATATCTTACTGTTTATTTCTGTCTCTGTCATGTGGCATGTTAAGTAAATAAGGCTCAAAAACTCTAATACACAACAGAATGCTTTTTATCCTCTGAAGCTCGTATAGTCACAAAAAGCCAGAAATAAACTTATTTCATCTCACTCTTGTGGGAATGGCTATAAATGACAGGGGTCTTTATCTCAGCGTGTGTGTCCAGTGCCCTGGTTGATTTGCTGAGGGGAAGCTGTCAGAGATTATTAGTTGAACACCACCAAAGACAATATGCTGAGGGCTTTGCTTACTACTGATTATGTGTTTAGATGCATGTGTGTCCAATTTCATGGCTTTGGGCACAAGCTAATAAAGGAGATGGAGGCGAAGGAGAGCAGGGAAAGATTTAAAGATGACATGAAGAGATGCAGAGAGAGAAGGAAGATGAAAGTGGGCAAAATGATAGGTAAAAATGATGAATATTATCAAAAATAAGGGTAGCAATTTTAGCAAGCCACTATGACGGACGTTTTTGATGTATATCTTAGATATACACTTCCTCCTTAGAGTGACTTTGTCATGCCAACAGCGTAAACAGAGCTCAGCAGCACTGAGAGAAAATGAGCGGGAATCTGTAATCAGTGTTCCTCTGTGCTTGTGTGTGGTAATGAGCCTGTCGAGTGAGGACATTGTGAGTTTCCTCTCAGTTCCTCCTGACAAGACAGACTCCAGACTTACTGATGAGCATGCTGGGTAATGATATGCACTATGGGCAATCAGAGGTACATTAATCAACACGAAATGTCTGTTGACACCCCAGTACCCTTTTGTCAGCAATCCCATTTATTTTCTATTTTTATGCTTTGTCTCTTTTCAGCCAAAAGAAAACAAGTATGATATTTGTGTTAGTTTAATTCTTTTCAAACAGAGGGCAAGCACACACAGCAATCAACAGGACAGAAAACTCAGACCTCTCATTGTTGTCATCACTGATACGACAGCTTGTAATATTCCCTTCGCTGTTGTGCTGCTGACAGGTATTTGATGTTTTGATGACTCTACCACTGAGCTCTCTTGACAAGCATGCTGGCCTTTGTACCCCTAATTGAGTTTTGAAGGCCAACAGAGGTTCGATTTTGACACGCATAAACCAGGAACTAATGAAAATCAAAGCCTTTTGGCTCTTTGACAGTCTCTGGTACAGCTACTTTTGAGTGTAGATGGCTGTGCTTTTGGGATAAAGATGCTTCTTCCTGTGGGATAGATCTTTTCCAGCTGACATTATTGCAAGAAAGTCAATATGAAGACAGGCAGTCAGTTGAGGTCTCCAGTGTAACTTCAATTGCTACAAATAATTGAACCGAATCTGTTTCACAAGCACTTAGAACAAATTACATCTAACCCAATGGAGGATTTAAAACCTCAAGGACTCCATGGACCAAAAAAATAATAAAAGAGCCAATTTATTATTAAGTCGAGTCAAAATAATAAAGAATGAGCTTTAAATCATGTTCCCTGTCAGGTTTCTATTGTACAGATGACTTGAGCGGTTAAAAAAAAGAGTAAGTCATATCATAAAAAGTCAGGAAATCTGAGCACAAAGAAGGAAGCCCATTCCATAGCCTAGAGATGTTTTCTATTTCAGGTGGTGGCTAAATAAGACGATTTTGTGGGATGAACTATGAAATTTATTTATGCCCTTTTTTCTTGTGTTATAGGATGGAGGATGGCTTCTCACACCTTCAGATGTGTCCTGAGAACCTCTAAATTGCCGAAGGCTATAAACTGAAAATGATTATCAATGTGTTCAATCATAATGTCATCTATAATCAGTATGGCAGCACTTTAAAACGCCTACCTTTTCAGTGACCAGCATACAGAACTGTGAGCTAAAGGACAATAAGCTCACAAATTGTAGTGCCAAGAACACATGACGCCCACTCAGAAAATGAACTCTTGCAAATATTTTCAAATGAATGAACTTGAAAACATCCAACAAGAAAACCATGCCTGGCCTAAAAAACAGTAAAAAAATTCATCCACTCTGACAGGGACATTTATTTTCACCTTGTCCTCTAATGAGAGCCAGATATCTATTTGCATACCGTCACATGCTGCCATGACTCAACCCAACGTTACAGATCTCTCGGCTAATATCTCCGGAGGATCCGAATCGGGTAATCTGTACCGTCCATTTTCTGTGTTCAGTGTTCTCACGCTCACTTTGCTGGCCATGCTAGTGGTGGCCACCTTTGTATGGAACCTTCTGGTTTTGGTGACCATCCTGAGGGTGCGCACCTTCCATCGTGTTCCCCACAACCTGGTTGCCTCCATGGCCATCTCTGATGTGATGGTTGCAGGACTGGTAATGCCGCTCAGTCTGGTTAGGGAGCTCTACGGTCGGCGTTGGATTCTGGGTCGGGCCCTGTGTCAGGTCTGGATCTCCTGCGATGTGCTCTGCTGCACAGCCAGTATCTGGAATGTGACGGCCATTGCCCTAGATCGCTACTGGTCCATCACACGCCACCTGGAGTACACGTTGAAGACACGTAAACGAATCTCCAATGTGATGATCGGCCTCACATGGCTGCTCTCTTCTGTTATCTCGCTTTCGCCACTCTTCGGTTGGGGTGAGACATACTCGGAAGACAGCCTGGCTTGTCAAGTAAGCCAGGAGCCATCTTACACAGTCTTCTCCACCTTTGGAGCCTTTTACCTGCCCCTCTGTGTGGTGCTCTTTGTCTACTGGAAGATTTACAAGGCTGCCAAGTTCCGCATTGGCTCTCGCAAGACCAACACCATCACACCCATGGCTGAGGTCATAGAGGTAAAAAATAAAATGAAGATTATATAAGACTATATATACAGTGGAAAGAATAAGTTTGTGAACCCTTTGAAATATCTGGATTTCTTCATCTACTGCTCACAAAATGTGGTAATCTTTGATTAACTAGAGATAAACACAATCTGACAAAAGTAATAACACACAAATAATTGTTTTTTTTTCACACTTTTATTGAATGCATTGAGTAATTATTCACAGTGCAGGGTGGGGAAAGTAAATGAAACCTTGAATTTAGTAACTTGTAGATCCTCCTTTAGCAGCAAAACCTCCACCAAACATTTTTTGTAGCTGCTTATAGGACTTTTGACTGGTTTTGGACCATTCCTCCCCACAAATCTGTTTCAGTTCAGTATCCATGTTTCTGTGTTGTTTTGATAGCACAGCCCTCTTTTAGGTTATGCCACAGAATCGTAATCGGCTCAAGGTCAGGACCCAGGCATCTTCCTCTTTTTCAGCCATTCTTTAGTTGGTGCTACTTATGTGATTTGTCGTTGTCTTGTTGCATCACCTAGCCTGTTTGAAGATTTAAGTCATTAGCGGCTGTCCTGATATTCTCCTATAATGTCTTGATACACATTATAATTCATTGTTCTCTTAATGATTGCAAAGTTTCTACACCCTGAGGCAGCAAAGCAGCATTAAACCATGATGCTCTGTCCACCATGCTTTACAGTTTAGATAAGGTTTTGGAGCTGGTGTTTGCCCCAATTTTTCAGAGAGCATTTTCCCAAAAGTGTTGTTGAACAAAACCAAAGTTCTGTCATGAAACTCTAGATGGTGCAGGTTGATAGCTTCTAATTCAGTCTGACATAATCAGATCATTATTCACATGGCGCAGCTGATCGGTTCTAGTTCTAGCATCAGCAGCCAATGAGCTTTCTGCCCAAGATTCAAATACTTGGCCAGTGCTTGCTGTAGCATTTGCTGCGCACTTCAGAAACCCTCTCCTTCCCCAGCTCCACCTGTATAGATCTGCTACTGGGCAATTCATGTATGATATATATGGGGGTTGTTTCATATATGTTATATGGGCAACAGCAGTATTTCACAGCAACATGTACAGCAGGTAAAATAAGTATTGAACACGTCACCATTTTTCTCAGTAAATATATTTCTAAAGGTGCAGTTGACATGAAATTTTAACCAGATGTCGGTAACAACCCAAGTAATCCATACATAAAGAAAATAAGTTCAGAAATTAAGTTCTGTGTAATAAAGTGGAATGACATATAGGAAAAAGTATTGAACATATGAAGAAAGGGAGGTGCAAAAAGGCATGGAAAGCCAAGACACCAGCAGAAATCTATCGGTAATTAGAAAGCAATCCTGCCCCTAGTCAGTGGAAATTAATATTAGCTGGTTTAGTCCCAACTGATGGCCTATAAAAAGGTGTCTCATTATAAACGTGTCACACAAGAAACATTTCATGATGGGTAAAAGCAAAGAGCTCTCTCAAGACCTTCACAACCTTATTGTTGCAAAACATACTGATGGCATTGATTACAGAAGGATTTCTATACTTCTGAATGTTCCAATGAGCACTGCTGGGGCCATAATCCGGAAGTGGAACGAATATAATTTCACCATAAACCGGCCATGACCAGATGCTCCTCGCAAGATTTCTGACAGAGCAGTGAAAAAATTATCAGAAGAGTTTTCTAAGAGCCAAGGACCACTTGTGGAGATCTTCAGAAAGACCTGGAATTAGCAGGTACAATTGTTTCAAAGAAAACAATAAGTAAGTAAAGCTGCTAGAATGGCCCAGCCAATCACCTGACTTGAATCCAATAGAAAATCTAAGGAAAGAACTACAGATCAGAGTTCACAGAAGAGGCCCACAGAACCTTCAAGATTTGAAGACTGTTTGTGTGGAGGAATGGGCCAAAATCACACCGACTAGTTTCTCCATACAGGAGGCGTCTTGAAGCTGTCATTACCAAAAAAGGCTTTTGTACAAAGTAATTAATAAATTTCAGTAAGCGTGTTCAATACTTTTTCCCCTGTGTCATTCATTTTATTACACAGAACTTAATTTCTGAACTTATTTGTTTTGTTTTCTTTGTATGTATGGATTACTTGGGATGTTACCGACATCTGGTGAAAATTTCATGTCAACAGCACCTTTAGAAATATATTTACTGAGAAAAATGGTGACATGTTCAATACTTATTTTACCCGCTGTACTGTATATGTATTGGCAGTAGCAAGTCTCGATACTTGCTCTGTCGAATCAGAAACATAGCAGATCTATTCCGCCAAGACCAAACACATTAAGATTGTCATGTACATTACCATGCTAAACTCTCCGAGAGTTGTCATGACAGAACTAAGTTGTCTTGGTTAAACATCAGACATGCCTCAATTATTATTGGCAGCAGTGGCTTCCCTAGTGTTATCCTTTAAGGAACACCATTCTTGTTCAGTTTTTTTTTTTGTGATAGTGGACACTTGAACAAAGACTTCTGCAGTTTGTAGAGTTTTCGGAGGGTCCTTTGCTGTTACTCTTGGGTTCTTTTTCAACTTTAGGGATTGCCCATTTTGTTCTTAGAGTCATCTGCGCAGGATGCCGGCTCCTAGGGAGGGTATCAACGTCCAGACTTTTCTACATTTGTAGACTGACTCTTACTGTGGATTCATTAGCAATACTTTTGTATAGCTTATCCATCTTTTTGCATCTCTGTAATGCCTTTTTAAGCTATTGGGATCAAGGCATGGTTCGCACTAACCAATCTGTTAGTATAAGAGCATATCTGTAAGTAACCAGGCTTTGTATGCCTTTATTTAAAGGCCAGGACACCTGTGTGACCCATAATTCCAATCTCATCTCCTTAACTGACTCCAATTAGCTTTTGGAGAAGTCATAACAGAGTTTCACTGACTTTTTCACTGACAGCCTGCGCTGTCAATGATCACACAATGTCTTCAATACAATGTAAAAGAGTACAACTGGTTGTGTGTTAAAAGAGATTCTATCAGCAATTAATAGAAAAATTCAGATTTTTTTAAAGGGTCCTCTAATGTATTCTTGCCACTGTGTGTATAGATAGATGGATAGATGGATAGCTAGATTGAAAAAACTAGTTGAGTAAATGATTCAGTGAGCCACTCATTAAAAACTGCTTGTATATGCTCCTGGTAGGTACTTTTTAACAATTATTTATTTATTTACTTAATTTAATCAAGTATATATTATAGTATAGTATTCGAGTTGCTCTGATAAGATGTCAAATGGACAGTTCACACAGGATTGTCAAACCCACTCTCATTCACTGTGTGAATCTGCCATTGAGAGTTAGTGAGGTGCCAAAAAAAAAAAAACATGAAGAGGGCTAAAAAAACAGAGAGAATAGAAATGTTTGGGTAACAGTGTGAGATGAAGATCAAACATCGCAGAGCTATTTTCTCAGAAGGTAGGCTCAACCCGCAGGAGCTGACACCTGCCCCACATTGACACAGTTCCCGCCCAACACACACATGCCCAGATTGAGAGAAAAAGGTATAATTAGAAGCAGCTTCTCACTGCTTCCTCACACAGAACAATCATTTGTAAATATTAATTTCTGTACTGGCTTTTTAGATTCCCAGATAATGTTCATGTTCTAATTTTAATGGGCTCTACAATCAGTTTTCAACATAATTACATTTTAGTGATGAAATTTCACATCAAATAACACCACATGACAATATAATTTAAACAACATCCTATCATTAATTTGGCATTCTCCAATTTAAATTCTCCATATATAAAGTTTGGATTAATCACAGTAAAAATCTAGACTGGATGGATGCTCTGTGTCCACCCTCTTTCCTCAAGGGGAAAATCTTAAACTGCAATGTTAAGGTAGACACGCAATTAAAGCCTAATTCCATTTATTGGATTCTTCTTCTGTCTCTCTTTTAATTCTATTCTCTTCCTTTCTTCTCTGTATGGCTCACCTTTTTGTCTTTTTTTTTGGTCTGCATTGCTAAATTTATCCACCCTATGTCAGTGTAGTGATGAATAAAAAGTCACAAAGATGACATTTGATAGTAAGAAAGGCAAACTCCATAACAATCCAACTTATATTCTATTTAAAACATACTTATAGACATAAGGTGTATATATTGTAATATTCTTTTTTTATTTTAACTGATTTTATAATTTGAAATAGAAAAAGTTTTCATTTCTAATATTAAAGAAAATGTACAAAAGAACACTTACAAAAGCAACCAATACAATCAACATTCTCTACATACATTCAATGCAGAGAATTTGATGAGAGAATGTGGCATCTTTGGGGTGTGTCAGATACCAACTGCCACTCCTTTTTCATACAATTTGCATACACATCTTTAGGTTTTATCCAATTATTCTGAAATGTTTTTTTCCTCAACCTGTCCACCATCTCTTTTATGTCTTGTTCTACCTTTTGTATGCACTCAAACAGCCTCACACTCTTTCTTTTCATCTGTGTTTTCACATACTTAAGTCCATTATTCTCACTAACGTACACTGATCCAAAAAATCAGTTAATTGCCTCGTTGCCTCCTTTGTCTGTCGAAACGCACAAACAAACACACACATATACGCATGTAATTGTGCTTTGTTCTGCCACAGTACTCTGTGCACTCAACTACAGCCTTTCAAACAAAAAGCTTCTAAAGCAAATTTAAATAATATTTTAAAAACACAAGATGGAATACATAAACAGTGTTCATATAATGTTATACATTTAGAGATTAAAGATATACAGTTAGTTCTGGTCCTCTAATTTGATTGGATAAGCTGTGCTTTAAGTCAAGTCAAGTCAAGTCAAGTTTATTTGTACAGCGCTTTTCACGATACAAATCATTGCAAAGCAACTTTACAGCAAATTAAGTTTCTACAATATTTAGTGGTAGCTTATCATAACAAGGCGCTCTGATTGTTTTTGTTGTAGAATACGATAGGGGATATATTCACACGTTATAGAAACTAAAATGATGGTGTATAAAATTGATTTTAAGATAAAAAATTAGACGACAAAGAATTAACTTGACGGAGCTCAAACTCAAAACACACGGCAGCAACAAACAGGAAGTGACGTAAAACTGCTTTAGAGGCATTGATAGTTCATATAACAGCACTGGGATGTTTCACTGTTTATCACTCTGCTTGTCTGTTTGCCCCGTTCTAGACTAGAGTTTAACACACTGTCATTCTGTGCATTGCTTGGCAACACATAAAGCTTGATGCTTCTTTTGAAACTTTTTTTTGGCGCATAAAAATCTGTGCTATTGCTTAATTATACATGTTGGTGATTTGCCAACATAGAGAATCATCTAGAATATTACTTAAGACAATTTTCCAAAAGGGTGACTGTGGGGCAATTGAGCCAGATACTTTGGGCAAGTAGTGTGTGATCCAAACAGTTCAGACTTCTTAGTTGGTCATAGTGAACTTTGTGAGCAAATACAAGAAATCTAAGTCTGTCTTTATTTAGAAACTTCACACCTCTGCTTTCAAGGGAAACGATGTGAGATTTGTCATATAACAACTCAGTTTCACAAAGCTGGGGAAAACTGCTTCGTATTTTACAGCATTAATGCGTGTATGTGGAATAGACTCTGATTGTTTTTCTCCTTACTGTAATTGGGTTTCAGCTCCAGGGGTTTCAGCATTAAATCTATGGTAACTGTGGCATTGCATCGAAAAAAAAAAAAACTGTCTTCTCGACATAGCGAATTCAAATAACTGTTTTTTGAGGGCGGGCCAGAGCAGCTAGTAGGCGGGCATTATGCAAATGTGTAACATGTGCTGCGTTCACAGCATGTCATAATTACCGTAATTTCTAGATGACAACACGTGACTTTCTATTCTGAGCTGTTTACATCCTCGGACTCAGAATTATGTGTTTCTATGGCAACACTATCAATGCCTAATTGAATCTGCAGTGGTCACATGATACAAGTCGGAGCTCTCAGAAAATTTCCAGTTTACTCTTTTACATTTTAATTATGTTGTAATTACACGTTCTACAAGGAGGTGAGGGCTTTTTTCAAGTTGGAATCTTGCAATTACAGTAATTACGACATGGCATGAATGCACCTATAGTGACGTAGCAAAGTCATGGAAATAATGGCAGGACTACAAGCAAGGCATTTCAGGCAAGTGTTTTCTGTTGGAGAGATTAACTCCATTTGACATGGACTTTGTGCAGATCGTTTAAATGCAAACTGCTATACACACGCTAAAGGAAAGGTAAAATCGAGAAAAGCATAGCGGGTGTCCTTTAAAGATCGTTGTAGTAAAAATGTGACGTCTAGACAGATATGTACAAAAGGAATTTTTTACTGCCTTACAAAGTTACACGGCTTCAAAGTGTTTTTGATTACATTTTGAATTATGAGATGTGAATTTAACAATTCGTTTTCTATGAATCTGTGCATAGTTGATCCAAACACATCTGACACAGAACTGATCACAGAGACTCAATTTTGACAAAATGTGTAGTTGCTGCTTTTTGCCCACCGAGCAACATAAAGTGGATAAGGTTGATATAGATTGTAGGAAAGCCAAAAAAGTTGCCTGCTATCAGGCAATAATGAACCATTTAAGCTTTAATGTGTTTTAAAAGCAAATTCTTTAGTTTACTTTCAAATAGTTGTGTGCTTCATTAACACTACCAATACATTTCTTTATCATCCTGTTTGTTTACTGCCAGGTTAAGGAGGCTGAACGACAGCCACAGATGGCCTTCACAGTTCGTCACGCTACTGTATCGTTCCAGACGGATGGCGAGACGTGGCGAGAGCAGAAAGAGAGGAGAGCGGCTCTGATGGTGGGCATCCTGATTGGTGTGTTTGTGCTCTGTTGGATTCCCTTTTTCCTTGCTGAGCTCATCATTCCGCTCTGTTCATGCGACATCCCTCCTGTCTGGAAAAGTGTCTTCCTCTGGCTGGGTTACTCAAACTCCTTCTTTAACCCACTCATCTACACAGCCTTTAACAAGAACTACAACAACGCGTTTAGAAACCTTTTTTCCAGACAGCGATGAGGAACAGAAAGACCAAAATGAAAACCTTTGGGTTTTATGAGTAGAAAGTGAGAAGAACATCAAGAGAAGCCTTCTTCTCAGTTCAGACACAGAAGACACAAAAGCAATGCACTCGCTCTAACCGTTGTTCCAGGAGGAAAGGGGATTTCCAACACACATCAAAAAACCTGCAGGCCTGGTGTTCAGATTTTCACCTGCTGGTGATAATATCTGTCTGTGTATGGCTGCTGATGTCTTCATGGTTAGATAAGTTTGGCACTATCTGTTAAGTCATCAGTGCTGAGATAATGCAAGTCTGCTGAACCATCCAAGTGTCCCCTCTAGCAAAACTGAACCACTCATTCGGACACTGAGCAAACTGTCTGTAGTCCTCGTCATTTCTGTGAACTCTTGGTTGTTTTCCATTGTTCTTGAAGGACATCAAAGCCATTTTTCTTCTGTCAATGAAGACACAAAGTAGGTATATGTACACGTTATGAAAGTCTGGCCTAATTCATATCCTTTCACTCCCCTAAATAATGACCTGGCTAAGGAGCAATTTGTATTTCCATCACATTTCCTTTCATTAAACTCATTTTTCCTTAAGAAGAAAGTCGATGTGTAAAAGATGTACAAAGACGAGACATGATTTCAGGTGAGATATGGTGTAATAAAATGAAATGGAAATTTTGAACAAAATAGTTGTTATAAATTATCCTAATAAATGCCCTTGTTTCCAGGTAGCACATCTCAGCATTTATGTACATGACCATGAAAGGATTCAGCTTTCCTCTTTGTAAGCTACCATTGTAGCAGAGTAAACTGGAATATGGACATTACATGAAACGAAATGTAAACATGCCTGCAATTCCTTTGTGATGGGAGCTGTGCTGCAAGTGTTAAATAAAAGATATGAATTGATCCGGCGTTCAAGGTTATTGAAGATACAGAATAATTACTCTTTTCATTGGTTATCAATAATCGGAGGTTCAATGTGAAAAGCTCAATGTCTCTCAACACTTCTTTATCTTTATAAGTGATGGTGAAGGCCTTCTGATTTTGTATTGCCATGTAGAGGCTTGTCCACACATGTCCAGAGCCGAATTTTTTGGTAGCTGATCCTAAATGAAATAGCTTCTTCTATTAGCAAAAATACCTTGCTAACACTAAAATGAATAAGAAGGTCAGTGACAGCTTTGTAATGCCCCTAGCAGTTATCAAATGCTTCCAGTGAATGTGCAGAGAATCACAATAAGTATGAGAGCACTGATCTCACCCCATCTCTTTGAAATACTATCCATGTTTCAAGATTGTCCATCAATTTGTCAGTTCATCCATTATCCATACACTCAGCTTTAGGGCAGCACAAAATTTTACTTTGCATGTGTGTCTATAAGAATAAAATAATGTCTATGGTGAGAGTAGTACTCAAAGGTTGAATAAGGAGAGCCAGATACTGAGAGATGAAAAAGGAAATGGAAAAGCAAAGAGCAAATGAACATACTTCATGTACTCTCTCGATAACAGGGCTTTTCACAAATACCCAATCTTGCTTTATTGTTTTCCATGTTTCACGCTTACAAAGGAATCGTTTCACACTGTACGTTCATGAATTTTACAGTGTCAATATTATTGATTGGACAAACACAGCATGCGACCTGTGTTGTAACCGCTTGTCTTGCTCTTGCTCTTCATCAGTTTATATATTTCTGACTGTACCATCCAGGCGACTATAACTGTAAGAATAAAATGATCTATTCTTCAATTCAATTAACTCATTTTCTGTCAATTTCAGATTTTGATACCAAGACAATCTGTGGATTAACCTGCACATACTAATTGTTCATCTAGCAAGGTGCGCTAACAAAGTGAATAGTGTCAAGTTTGATTTCATGTGGACTCTAACATTTGCAAACCCATTTGTACAAACAGTGCCACAGAATGGCTTATCTGAAAAGTCGGTAACTTGCTCAAAATAATTAGTTCATCTCTCAAAAGTAAATATTTATGTCAATGAACATATCAATGGCATTATAATGACAAGTCCTTGTGTCATTGTTCACAAACAAGATTGTTCAGAATGCATAGCCATGTTTTCTGTTTATCAGTGCAAAAAATGACTGATTAAAAATGCACAATGCTGCACTTTTCCTGTACTGTATGGTATGTATCCGCAGTACAGACTACAAAGTTATATTACTGTATGTGGCATACTCATTGCAAGAGATTGGACAAGGAAAAGACATAGCATTTTACAGCACAAAGAAAAAAAAATACAAAATTAGAAAAGTAAACATAGGAAACACCACTAAAACTGTAAATGCAGCACTGTATGGGGAATTACAGTGCAGTCTTTGTATACCCCCTGGCGTCCCGGTCTGTTGGACCACAGATTCTCCTCCACATCTCTAGGGATTTCTTGTCACGGTTTGGCAAGGGAGGACCCAGATGCAGAATGAACAGGGGGAACAGAGTTTAACAAAAATGGGAACACAAAAGTCAGGAAGACAGTCCACACAATAGGGCAGGGCACACGACAGGAGAACAGGCTGGTTGGGGATGGGGGTAGCTCCAGACTCTGTGGCAAAAGGGGACTAGGTAGCAGCTCAAGGAACCACAGGCTTGGCCCTGGGGATGGGAACTCTTGAAGCACCAAAATGTATGTCAGTTCAGAAGAATCAGCGACCAGGGGAGGACTCAGGAAGCAGGACAGGAACCAACACGACAGACACACACAAAGACAAGACAACAGGAGAGACAAGAGATAGACACAGATCAAAAGTAAAAATTTCCAAAACTATGACTAGGGAAATAAAACAAATAAAACTGAAAAGGAAAAACAAAAGTAATAAAATAAATACTAAATTATTAACTGGAACTTATGAAAACAAAAAGGATAACAATAGGAAAAAAGCTAGGAATAAATGACTAGAACTACAAACAAAATAAATAAAGACAAGACAGCAACCTTGCTGAAAACTAAAAAGAAAATAAAAGGACAAAATCAAAAGGTTCAAGAACTAAAATAAAGAACTAAACCACAAAAACTGGAACTAGACTATAGACTAAACACGGGAACAAATAAAAACTAGACTAGATGCAATATACTGAATAGCAAGCTCTAACAAGACTAAAGACACAAGCAAGGAAAATGCACACAAGGCACACACAAAATGAACCAACAACGACTAGAGGGAAATGAGCACAATATAAAGGGAGCAGTGCACACGAGGATCAGATGAACACAACTGGACAAACAAGGACTAAACAAGGGGGCAGGACAAGAAGAGCACATGGCCAACACAAACAAAGACACAGCCATGTGCTTAGGCACAAAATAAACAAAGACACATTAAACATATAAACATATAAATAAATCACAAATAAGTATCGCTTTTTATTTCTCCTCTTTCCTACTACTAATGTTGTT
Organism: Sinocyclocheilus rhinocerous; assembly: GCF_001515625.1. Lineage (NCBI taxonomy): Eukaryota > Metazoa > Chordata > Actinopteri > Cypriniformes > Cyprinidae > Sinocyclocheilus > Sinocyclocheilus rhinocerous. Next base: position 600,311 of record NW_015659923.1, on the reverse strand, counting down.
GTATGCATTTGTCATTTTTATTTAATTTCTTTTATTTTCTTAAAAGCTTTTAGCTTTTCGTTTTAATTACTTTTTCTTATTTGTGTATGTTTTAATTGTTTTTAGCTTAATTTTTTTTGTTTTCATTTAAATGTTTTAGTTTTGAAGTGTTGTTGTATGCATTTGTCATTTTTATTTAATTTCTTTTATTTTCTTAAATGTGTATATATATAGTATTTATAGAGTTTTAGCTTTTAGTTTTAATTACTTTTTCTTATTTGTAAGTCGCTTTGGATAAAAGCGTCTGCTAAATGACTAAAAGTAAAAAGTAAAAGTAAAAAAGTAAACAAAGACAGGACAGACAAGGCTGTCAGGGCAGGATCCTGACATTTCTTCCCTTGCAATGCAGCATAAAAATAATCCTTTGGAATGTCTTATCAGTCGCATTCGCCTGCAGAGCAGTTGATTAATTCAGGACACATTTCCAAAAAAGTCTGATAGAAAATATGCTTGACTGATTATGACAGCTGGTTCAAACATTTTACATTTAATGACTTGTGCAGTGAACAAATTTCTAGACTTTTTGGGGTGGTAACTATTCAACAGACAACCAGCATACAGTAATACATTTTGAACAACATGCAAATGAATATGTAGGAAACAGGAGACATTTGTATATATCAATTGCAAGAATGTACCAAAGCGTTGGCAATCTGTTCAAAAGAATGAAAAATTGCTTTTATGATGTGCCCAAGTGACTAGATGGCGTGAAGTTTGAAAAAGCAGTTTTAAGAATTTCCATTGTCATCCGAGAAATGAAACAAAGCGACTGAGCAAAGTAAAATGACAATAGCCTGGAGTTAAATGCAGTGTGAAAAGCCCAACTGTAAAAAAATATTAAATTTCAGAATTCGCCACATTCTAATGTGCACCATCACTACTGTGAAGACTGGTAAAACAATGCTGCTGTTTTCTTGTATCTGATTAAAATTCTTAACTGACAATGTAAAAGTTTTAATTGAACTCCATTTTAACACAAGCTGGAATGTTGTTTCAGCATCTGCTGTGATGTAAGCTGTGCATTTTAACAAAATATAAGTATTTGGTGCATGATGTAGTTTATACTGTAACTGGGGAAGTTGTGGCCTAATGGTTAGAGAGTCCATCACTACTGTGAAGACTGGTAAAACAATGCTGCTGTTTTCTTGTATCTGATTAAAATTCTTAACTGACAATGTAAAAGTTTTAATTGAACTCCATTTTAACACAAGCTGATCCCCGGGCACCGCAGCAAAAATGGCTGAACTCACGGTGTGTGTGTGTGTGTTCACTGCTGTGTGTGTGCACTTTGGATGGGATAAATGCAGAGCACTAATTCCGAGTATGGGTCACCATACTTGGCCACATGTCACCTCACTTTCACTCACTAACAGGTTGTTGTGAATGTATTCATTTAAAATGACAATGTCAAGGTTAGATGCCTTCTAAAGGAATGTAAGAAAAATATCAGTAGCGAAAAAAGGTACTGGTAAGTTTATGAACATCTCTTTTAAACCTAAAACACAACACAATGCAATTCAAAATAGAACACCTGTGAAAAATCAATATGGAAAATCCCTTCATATTAACACAGTACATAGTGGCCTATTTTTTACAGACTTTTCTTTTTTACAGAATGTACAGTATATGGAAATGTCCTTTTCTTTGCCCACCAGCCAAATGTATTCTTTCCTTTGACAGGAAAAGTATATGGAACATAACATGTGTTTGCTGTTAAATTGCTACCAATGTGTTGTGTTTGAAAAGATGAAAGAGAAACAAAATTGTGCTTTGCGTAATGTGGTTTGCAGGCACATCACATAATGTTATTGTCTGTACACTGGTGCAATGAAAAATGTGTTGTAAACAGGCATGCTATTCACAGTGGAATGCATCAGAGGAAAAGGTGCTTTCATGGTAAATTTGTTCAGTCATCTGTGCAATGCTGTAGAGACATTCACCGAGAAAGAGAAACATGTTTAATCTTCGTTGTTTTGTAGTTTAAAGGTGAGTGAAAGATTAAAATTACTTTTAAAATGTTTTTCAGAGAAAGACAGCTAGATGTTATTAGATACATATCCTCAGGTTTAGAAAAACATATTAGAAACACACAGTTAATTAAAAAATACCATCTCTAAACAATTTGTACACTTCACATTACAAGTTTGTGGGGATGAAATATGTTCATCCCCACAAACTTGTTGAAATATTTCTCAACTTTTATGTTGAAATATGAGTTATAGCATATTTCCTTTAAATTATGTTCATATTATACTATGATATGTCTCCTTTTTCCTGGAAATGTCCTGGCCGGGATTTCTAAATTTTTTTTGGGATGTATGGTCACCCTATTTTATGCTGACTTGTGGTGCGTGGAATTGCAGCAGCCTGGCAGATTATTTCTTGGAATTTGCCATTTGCCATAACAAATACAAAATAGTTATTACCATAGGACGGTCCTGATATGTGAAATTTAATAGACACAATAGCACCATTCCCTATATGCAGACTGCATAAGGCACTAATTACCAAAGGGGACAAAATAGTATAATCCTGCAGTACCGGAGACTGCCGTTTCAGCCATTTAAAATTTGAATATGCAAGGTTTCTGGAAATCTGTTCATTATGCTGCTTGATGTTGTAAAATGTTATTCGGTATCATAATATTTTAATACATTATCATAATCATGAACACACTAGTTTGCATTGCAAATAGTTTTACTGTTTACTGTTCTTTACCTATAACGGCTAATGAAATGGTCACAAGCAAACATAGAAAGTAGCTTACTTCCACGTTGAAAAATAAGATCTTTCTTTCCAAGAAAACTGAATTTAAAACCTGAATACAAAAGTTCATATAATGAAACAAATTAGGTTAAAAATGTCAGAATACTGCTATAAAATAGTATAAAGTGCTAATGTGTACACACACACAAAAACCTGGTAAAAATGTGGTCTTAGGACTGCGGCCCTGAAACGGCAACCTCCAGTACTGCAAGATCATCACTGAACTTCTTTCTTATTAAAACCACAAAAGAAAAATTATATTTTCCAAGTGTGCTGAGGTTATGCAATGGGGTTTAGTGAAAAAGAAATGAAATTTGTAACTTTTATTTAGCGAAAACCCTGACCTTGACCTTTGGACTGCTGTGCATGACTACATGAGACCGTATTGGCACAGCAGTTCACACAAGCTCACCTAAGAAAGCACACGACGTGCATGGAAGAACTGTTTATAAGACAGATCTCTTTTCCTCTTCCTCAAGGTGAAACCAATAATTTCACTCAATAGGCTTTATATTATACAAAGGCCACAGTCACATTAAAAATCTGCACAGATGGAAATGCCGCATGCTCGTTATTTAGCCAACAAATCATCCAATGACTGTATCCTCATGTTCAACTACAGATTCAAAAATACATAATGAAAACAAAACAACACTACATTTTAAAGGGTAAAGTATGTATTTCTTTGCCAGTTTTACTAGCTTCATTAGCAATAAAACAATTAATGAAAAGTATATTCACATCAGCACAACTTAGATCATTGCCTAGCACTGCATTCACAAGAGACCAGATACACAAAAGCATGCAGGTAGCAGGTGGACTGGGGAAGACAAATATCACTTGACAGCAACTTAAGTTCAACGCAGGACACAAAATAAAGCCATTGTCCCAACGCTGTGTCATAAAAGAAGACAGTCACAAGATATCAATGTCCATCTTGAGTGATCCAACCCATCATACGCTCATGAGCTTTTATCCATGCGCAGCACTAATTTATGACCTGGCAAGTTTTGCGACATCAAATTTTGTGCATATTGTAATGTGAAATAAGATTTGAGAACTACAGTTACAGATTATCAGTACATTCCTCACACAAAGCCATTGTATGGTTTTCAGAAGGCTTGGGCTATAGCACATGAGTTCAGTTTAATTCAACTTTATTTCCAGACTCAAGGTCCATCAGCAAGAAGCACACAATACAAACCAGAACAATACACATTAAAAAAGACAGTTATACCAATACTTCCTCATAGAGGACTGATATCGCACTTCCGTAAGCCTAGGATTTGACAACATTATAATATTATTATTTGAATCGTCCAGCCGACAAATAAATTTATACATCAAATTTCTCATTAAAGCAGGGAACGATTGCACTCTTGCCTTACAGAATAAATCACTTGCACTGCTCCATCTTGGTTTTTTTCAGCAGGATTCTCATACAGTCATTGTACGCAACCTGAAGCTTACATAGGCTCTCTTTCTTAAACTTAACCCACAAAGGAGCAGTATAAAAAGAAGTACAATATGCTCTAAAACGTTGTATGAGTGTATTGTGCTTTTCATTAAATTAATGTGACAGTACACTAAATTGCATCTCTCCTTTTTATACAACATTGTGAAGTGGTATAATGTATGTAACAGTGCTTACTGCCCACTTGTCTATTCAATATGCATATAAGGGCACTATAGTGCTGAGTGATCACATTAACTTATGTAATTCATAAAGTACCACAACTAAAAATATCTTCATATTGGTGAAAAGTGCCCCACTAAGTGCTTAACAGGCTGAGAGACTAATATGGTTCATCATTCATTGCTTTTAAAGTTTCTTCTTTGTGTTACTCAAACTTGTGGTAATATTCCCTGCTTCATTCAAACATGTGATAATATTTAAAGATGGACAAGATGCCCTGTCCATGCACAAAATGCATGTGTAAACAGCTCCTGGAATTAGTGCTGTGAGCAATAAGCAATGTGTGAAAAAATGAGCAGTACAATGAGTTAGCTTTCTTGCATTGCACAGCTCATAACAAAATATCAGGCTCTAGCTGGCACTGAGGAGTCAGAAGTCAGCAGACAGGTGAGGTCAGCTCCTGTCTCAATATTTTATGGTGAAGCACGGTGGTCATGAAACAGATTTTACAGAGACAAAGATGAAAGTCAGCATACTATCTTACATCATGGCAGGTCATTAAGGGGGTGTGAAAGACTCTGGAAATTGTTAAAGATCATTTTCACTGACCCAACACTGAAACAGAAGTTTGAAGATTTGTCAGAGCTGTGAAATAGGTGAGTGAAAAACTTCTAAAAACTGTGCCACTGCATATCATCATTAATGTGTTCTTGCGGTTTAAGGAAAAGATTATTTAAACATTATAAAACCCACATTATCTGGACATTCAAAGCACATCAAAAATACACCTGCTTTTCAAAGCTTTGAAAAACTCAAGGTAATTCACTTTCCACTTAAAAAAAGTGTATATATAATACATCAAATATTATATGGTGACATTTATGTGAATTGGTTCAAATCAGCTTATTTTAACTGATTTAAAATTCTGATTCATTCACATAGTCGTATGAAAATCAGAAGGGGTGATTGCAGACAACCGTGTTCCTCAGCCCCAGTGACTCAACTTCCTACTGAGTTAATGGCTTCCAAGAATATCCAACAGGTTTCATTTAATTTGGCCACTGAGATCCTTTTTACCTCCAATTCATGCTAATGAGCCATTGTTCTCCTTGCCTGACATCCAAAATGTTTCTTCTAAAAACGCAAATGCTATATATAGTAAAGACTGCTATTCATGATGACTATGTAACCAAGCATGTTTCTAAGGTTTGCCTATAACCATAAATGACTAATAAACAAAAAGGAGAAGTGTGTGTTCATTGAATGTACATCTGCTTTGCTCCCTGGAGGTGTGAAAAGTACTCCGGCAGGCATGAACATATTTCTACCACAAGCCCTGAAGGAGCAAACACACATCACAATCATTCATAGGGCAAAGTCACTACAGGAATTGCATTTTAATTCGGTCTATTACAATTGTTTACATATGCCCAGCGCTTCTGTTCTGATTGATTTGCGGCAAAATGGGGACTACAATACGTGACTCGGAATCGGAAAGAAATGTCACAGGCAGTCATTTAATCTTTCACCTTTCTTTCATTCTTAATCAGTGAGAGTGACAGAGCCACCGACAGAAGAAGGTGAGATTTCATCAAGAACAGATCAACCTTGTGTATCCTGCAGGTTTTTTTTTCCCCGTTTATTAGTAAACAGCACATGTTTGTTTTTTATTTAATAATAAAAAATGCTTTTTTGTTAATATTTTTGTCGATAATTTGAGTAAGATCATCAGCAACTCTGAAACAATGGAGCTTAGAAAAATTATATTGATCAGATGCTTCCAAGGCATGGTGAAGATTATGGTTTAATTACGTAACTTTCAAGACAGGCCAAACCATCTCCTAGCATTCCTGGGAAAAGAAGCTGTAGCTTAAAACGGTCCCACTTTATATTAGGTGGCCTTACTAGTACGATGTACTTACATTTGAATTAATCATTTGATACAATGCACTTATTGTGTACATACATGTTTTTACATTGTAATTATATATTTTTAAAATATCTGCATGTAATTACATCTGTAATTAATTTCTGTAATTATATTTATAGTTACACTGTTGACCCATCCCTTAAACTTTAACCCACCCTTAAGCCTACCCATACCGCCAAACCTGTCCCTAACCTTACCCGTATCCCACCTCAATAGCAGCAGAAGTGTTTTGCAATACAATATGAACACAATAAGTAGTACTTATTTTTTGATGTAAGTACATAGTAGTTAAGGCCACCTAATATAAAGTGGGACCAAAACATCTGAAGAAAGTCAAGTACCTGACCTGAACTGGCCATGTACAATAACACCACAGTCTTAATTCCTATGAACCGCATTAACTTGGTGCTGTGCTTCTTCAAGGACGACACTCAGCTGAAGCCTGAAATCAGAGATTCATACAAATAGTAAATGCACAAGGCAGTGAGAATGCCTGTTTGTAATTTTGAGAAGTAGAGCTATTACAAGCTTTATCATAATCTTCTTCACGTGGTGTTTTTAGGTGTTTTCCTAGTTTTTATTAATAAAATTGTTATTCCTCTCTATATCGTTCTTTGATGAAGCGTCATTAATGGTCTGCTTCTCCTCTGTAAACTGATGTAGCATTAGTTCACTGAAGTTCTTGTTTGCCAATGGTCTCGAGAGTCTTTCAAGAGCACTGAGCTCTCAAAGAGGTGATCTGAATGAGGCCGACTGATGACGAACATTGAGATGTGTGTGAATTTCCCTAAAGAGGTGGCCATGCTCCATTAGAATAAGAATGGCTCAGCTGGCTGATTGCAGAGTATGTGTGAATGTCCCTGTGCATGTGTGGAGATATAAGATCTTGCTCATCAAGGATTTTTGCTTCCTTTAACTTGTATTGTTTTAGATTGTATTGTATTTCTGCAGCTACACAGGCCATGCATTGTAAATCTGCATTTGTCAGCCAATAAACTCAACTACTTACAAAACCGATTAAATACATATAACTATAATCCACTGAGCAGTGCTTTACCTTTCAAACTGGAAAGTTCAAACCAAGGGTCAAATCAAGCATGTTCATCAACCCAGAAAATCAACCTCATGCAACACAACTCATCTTTAATTAAGACTTGCTCGATGCCCTCAATTATACTGCATGACATAACAGCAATTTTCTGAGAAAAGTAAAACTAGAAGCATAGAGACTGTCATGTCAGATTATTTTAAATTCTTCACATCCAACATTCTCATTTGAATCCTATTCTCTGAATTCTTTCAAGCAGCAAGTTCGAATTAGTCATAAATGTAGACAGTGGCAAGATTCTGAGCTTCTGCATATTTCAGGTAAAAGGAAATTACACAACGTTCATGTTGAGGTTAACGAGCCACCATTCTTTCCTGAAAAAAGTGCTAAATATTTACACATTTTCACACATGTAAAAAAAAGTTGCATATGTAAAAATGTCTAGCAGCCAATACAATTTACACAATTTTTTGGAAAAACAAAAACTATTAGTAAAAAATGTTAAAGGGGTCATATGATGTTGCTAAAAATAACATTATTTTGTGTATTTGGTGTAATGAAATGTATTTATGAACAGCCCCACTTTATAAACATTATGTCCTCTTCTGGAAGGCCAAACAAAGTAGTTTCGCTTTCACAACGAAACACAGTGTTACACACGGAGGGCTAGAGTGAGCGGAGGCCGGCTTGAGTGAGCGGTGGCGGGCAGGCTTGCGGTATCCACATGTGATGACCCCGGGCTGGACTCTGCTTCGTACACGGTGAAAGCCAATCCGGCAATCCACAGAGCGAAGTTGATGTATTTCCTCAGTGACCAGCATAGATCAGCTCCAGGCATGACGAAGCAGATATCATCCTCCGGCGTTATGCAAATCTTCCCACATCGTGACGTAGACATGTAGGGCTGTGTTAGAAAGAACCGTTTTAGGTAGGCGTGGTTGTCTCTTAACTTTGATAAAGAATATCTCTTTGGATTAGAGACTTTAGTCTTTGCAACTTTACAGATCTTCTTTATGCACCAAGAGCTTGTAACACTCCAAAGAGAAAGGAAAAATTGAAATCGTATCATATGACCCCTTTAAGAAGTACAAACAAATGTGCAAAAAAGTGCAAATCCAGTATTTGTACCCATGATTCACCTAAAACATGAAAACTATTTTTGACACTCTTTTCACACATATATGATAAAAAAAAAAAACATACATGCCATAAATATCAGACAGACTCTTTTTTTTAAACGAACACACGTTATGCGAGTTTCATGGTGGATAGAGAGAACAATTCAGTAAATGTGAGTAACATACACTGCTATAAGCAACTGTCTCTCAGGCTAATCAGAGACATACAGTATGTAGAATCCAGTGTGCCTGCAATATCGCTGATACTGAGTTTGCTCAAAACCAACTTTCCCTTTTACATCACTGTAATGGATAGCAGAGTTTTGGCAGATTCACCACAACACTGTTCCACTCTGCCTGTGTGTTAATTGGCACAGGGTCCGTTTCATCTCAGCCAGGCTCTGAGGTTTAGCTGATCCATGCCTATCCTTAGCTGGCTCAATACCACCCCCAGATGAACTGGTATAGAGGACTGGGATGGGTGAAGTCCATCATCCACCTGCCTTTAGGCTGATCTCCCACCTGATCCTCATTAGTCTCCTGCTCCTCCAGAATGTACAACCCTTACATCTTACAAGTTCAACAGTGTACCTTATATGAAAAATGCATGTTTTTCACAACTGCACAGGAGGCGGTGACATCACTCCAAGTAAAAAGGAAGGCACAGCAAAATAGAGCTGAAATTACAGACGAATTTCAGTCAGTATTTAAGTGATATCACAACAGTAAGAGTGTGTATGTTTTGAATATGCAGGAGACTAACAGCAGGATTGCAATTTTGATGTTGATTTTATACTCTAGTTTTTTATACCATTGCTTTTTTTTTCACTGTCAATGAACAGTTGTTCCAAACCATTGCGTGTCTCTGAAAAACACAGTAGCCTAGTGGCATTTTATTTCTGAATCAATCAGTGTTTTTAACAAAACAGTTAAGTGAATGGCTATAAGACTCGCAGTCACTTTTTTTGTTCTTGAACGAATCAATGTTTTTAAATAAATCGACTGACTGTTGTGTTTTCCCTCCCCAGGTGTGCTGTGTTCCCTTTAATTAGTCATTCCTTGCACCTGTGTTTTCCCAATTACCCAGTGTTTAAAAGCCCCAGTCCTTTCAGTTAGTGTTTGTCGGTCCTCAAACGTAATTCCTTGTGTTCCAGTGTCTCCTACGTTCCCCGTGTGATCATTAAAGACTATGAATTGAAGTATCTCCGTGTTTCCACGTTCCTCGCTCCTTGCCTCCCGAGAAGTGTGACAATTGTCAATAGTGTAGAGATGTATGAAAGGAGCATCAGCCTGAGCCCACCGATGACGGAGAGCCATTCCCCGCCGCGATCGGCGAGCCAGAGCAAAGCCAAGCGACTGAGCAGAGGATCGCCTCGGAAGTTGAGCCCAACCCGTCAGACCAGGTGCGAGAGCCGGCGACAGTGCCCACCACGAGGGAGTAAGCCGTGGACGGTGTGAGCACGGAGAGGAGCTCCGCTCCCTGCATCATGGCTGAGGGTGAGCTAACTATGGCGGGACATAAGTGCCAGAACGAAGAGGGGAGGGCTCCTGATTCCTCGTTTAGGCCAGGAAGGGCTCCTGATCCCCTGTTCAGCCCAGGAAGGGCTCCTGATCCCCCGTTCAGCCCAGGAAGGGCTCCTGATCCCCAGTTCCGCCCAGGAAGGGCTCCAGCCCCCGAATCCAGCTCAGAGCGCCCTCCAGTGCCCGCTCCTAGAAAGCGCCATCCAGTGCCCGCTTCTGGAAAGCGCCCTCCAGTGGTTGGAGTCTCCCTCACCTCCGCCTCCAGCCTCCGAGGCCCGGACTCCGCCTCGGCCCGTAGACCCAGTGGCTCCACCTCGGCTCCTAGCTCCCTCGCCTCCACCGTCACCCATCGATCCATCAGCTCCACTGGGCTCCCTCGTCCCTCCGGCTCCGCCTTGGTCGGGTGTCGACCCGCCATCGCCTCTGGACTCCACTCCTCTGGCTGCGCCTCGTCGCTCTGTCCCACCGGCTCCGTTGGGCTCCTTCCTCCCGCCAGCTCCACCTTGGTCCTCAGTCTCTCCGGCTCCACCGCGGATCTCCGGATCTCCGCCTTGGCGCCAGAGCCTTCGGCTCCACCCTGGCCCCCCGTATCCTCGGCATCCCCCTGGCTCGTTGGCTCTCTGTCTCCGCCTCGGTCTCCTCCACCACTTGCTCCGCCGCCGTTGGTCGGCCCCCTGGAGTCGGTGGCCATTCCTCCTCCCATGGCTCCTCCCTCCGTCGGCTCCACCGTGGGCCGCTATTTGTGTTTTCCCTCCCCAGGTGTGCTGTGTTCCCTTTAATTAGTCATTCCTTGCACCTGTTTTCCCATTCACCCAGTGTTTAAAAGCCCCAGTCCTTTCAGTTCGTGTTTGTCGGTCCTCAAACGTCATTCCTTGTGTTCCAGTGTCTCCTACGTTCCCCGTGTGATCATTAAAGACTGTGAATTGAAGTTATCTCCGTGTTTCCTAGTTCCTCGCTCCTTGCCTCCCGAGAAGTGTGACAGAAGGACCGACCAAAACAGTAACTTCC
>NW_015659923.1:575570-589110 GCF_001515625.1 Sinocyclocheilus rhinocerous | reverse complement strand
TTCCCAATCACCCAGTGTTTAAAAGCCCCAGTCCTTTCAGTTAGTGTTTGTCGGTCCTCAAACGTCATTCCTTGTGTTCCAGTGTCTCCTACGTTCCCCGTGTGATCATTTAAAGACTGTGAATTTAAGTTATCTCCGTGTTTCCTCGTTCCTCACTCTTTGCCTCCCGAGAAGTGTGACATAGAGACTGTAAAATTGGTGTCTAATATAACACCCAGATTTTTGACTGTAGAGGAAGTAACAGTACATCCATCTAGATGCAAATTATAATCTAAGAGATTCGGTGTAATGTTTTTTGGTCCAATAAGTAATCTGTCTTTTTCAAATTTAATAGGAGAAAATTATTGGTCATCCAATCTTTTTTTTTTCTTCTATTTTTTTAACACACTCTGTTAGCTGAGATAATTTAGAAGTTTCATCTGGTTTTGAAATATATAGTTGAGTATGGGGGGTGAAAACTTTTTGAATTTGAAGAACGAAGGGTTCCCAAACTTTTGAAGGGGGTTATTTTAATAATTTCAGCAATTTTTTTGTCTTGTGGACTATATGTAAACATCTTTTATGTAAAATATCTTACTCAGGACAGTACTAAATAAAAAATAACATGCATTTTGTATGATCTTTCTTATTTTGTTAAAATTCACATTTTCACAGATTCTGCATGGGGTTCCCAAACTTTCGCATGCCACTGTATTTCATCATCCTCCAAAAGAAATATGTGCACCTAAATCATCTATGGTTCTTCCATTCATATGCAAATGGTACTGCTTATAAAACAGCTCAAATGATTCAGTTGAAATAACAGAGGAATGGTGAAAACATCAATTGTTCCTTTCAGTAAAATAACAGCAATCTTCCAAAAGGCATAAACCACCTGCTGAATTTCCATCCTGTAGTTCTCACTCAGGAGGAGATCCAAGATGTTTAGTTTCCACCTACATATATTTTGGTTTTCTTGCAGCAACACTGCCTGTATGAGTACAATTTAATCTAGATTGGGAAACTGTGATGTTTCAATGCACTGTGTATGTGACAAATAAAATACATGTTTTCCATGTTCCTACCATTCTGAAAGTTCCCTGCACAGTGTAGGGATCTGTATACTCTTGCTATACACGCTATTTCTTTCTTTCTTTCTTTCTTTTTCTTTCTTTTTAATCGTTAAATGGAACAGGCTTACATTTCCATTTTTTGCAGGAAATAGCTAACATGTCCTTTTCAGCATTTGCATATTTGTAGCAATGAGGTGTAGGAACACTGCTTCTAATGTGCTAGTGGCTCAGCACCTTGCTGTTCCTCCTGCCAATGCCTTTAGGTGGGCGTGTAAAGAGCAGATATGAAGCACATTCCAAGGGTCTAGCTGGTCTAAAGCTGGACAGTCATGACTAGAAGGAGGATATTGCTAACCGCTCACCGATTTAATTGCATACTTGAGCTGACACAGACATGCCAAATCTGACCACTTCACCAGCAGATCTGAGGTTTGGTGGAAAGAGTTTAAATTAGTGAGAGAAAAGATTTGATGTACAGCTCAGTAGGAGGGCAGCGGTGCCAAGACATGGGGCATTTTAGAGTTGACATAGATTCTGTAAATGATCCAACCACTGACTGGAGGGGCTCATGCTGAATTGTTACGTAATAAGAAATTCTGAAGTAGACTTTAGTTTGTTATCTACAGGATTAAGAATTCCTGTAATGTTTTTTAAAGTAATTTTGTTCTTTGAGTTCATTGTGTTCTCACTGAGATCTCATTGAGAGTGTAATGTAGGCCTAATGAATTAAAGGAACAGTGCACCCAAAAATAAAAATTTGCTGAGAATTTAAATTTATTCACCATTAGATTTGTAGAAATTTAGCATTACATCACTTGCTCACCAGTGGATCCACTGAAGTGAATGGGTGCCGTCAGAATGAGAGGTTAAACAGTAAATAACAGTGATCCACATGACTCCAGTCTATCAATTAATGTCTTGTGAAGTGAAAAGCTGTGTGTTTGTTCTTCATTAAGGCGTTTTAACTTTAAGCCATTGCTTCTGGCAGTCAGTACTACATAACTCTTCTTGCAATAAAAAAGTCCATCCCCTGTTGTATTCTCACATCATTCAAAATCCACCAACTTATTTGTTTAGAACGCTTGTAAAAAGTGCTTGATTTGTGCATATTTCTCAGAGTTCAGATGAGACGACATTCACTGGAGAAAGCAATATTATGGATAGAGGACTCGTATTTTAGCTGGAAGCACTGGTTTGAAGTTAAAACACCTTACTAATGGATTTGTTTCTTACAAACATGCAGCCTTTTGCTTTACAAGACATTAATTAAAGGACTGGTGTCGTGGATTACTTGTGGAATTTTGTGATGTTTTTATCAGATGTTCGAACTCTCATTCTGACAGCACCCATTCACTGCAGACGATCCATTGGGACGCAATGGATTGGGAAAGTAATGCTAAATTTGCCAGATCTGTTCAGATGAAGAAACAAACTCATCTACATAGCCTGAGGGTGAGTAAATTTTCAGCAAATTTTGTATGTACATGCTTGTGTTATGAGTGTGAATGTATGGGGAATAAGACTTCTTTATAAGACTTGATGCACATATTCAACACACTGTGCTGTTTTATTAAAACATTTGGGAGGCATAGCATCGTTTACTTAATTATGTCTGTTAATAAGCTTATGTTCGAATACGTTTATTCCTCAGGGACCTTATAGTTTAATATGAAGAACAGTATGCAGAATATTTAAAAGCAACAACAGTTCTTCTGAATTCTAAAATACACACCTATCAGGCAAGAAAAGAAGCACGGCTACAAAACACATGGGAATAAGCCTAGGAAATTGCTATAAAACACTTAAGCACAAACACACATTGTTCCCTCTGAAGGGCATATAGTTGTGTTTACTCCTTTATCTCTAGCTGCATCTCACTAATAAACTCATCCACATGATCTCAAAGGACAAAATGCCAGATGTCTCATCTCACCATTTCCAAATAAGTCATCTTACTCACCTTGGGCAGCCTAAATACGAATGTGTGACTTGCACCTATATAGATATCAATAGACCTACTCAACACCTTGTTTCTTTCCCACAGCCTCAGATTTTCACATTACAGTAAATCAGTTATAAATTTCAGTACGAAAAGTGCTGAATGCCATTATGCTGTAAAAACATCAGTTCACAAATAAAATTCCTATTTTTATTATATTTATATTTTTTTACTTTATTCTTATAGCTATTATTTTGAAACAAAGGTAAAAATGCAACAAAAAAAGAGAGAGAGATATACATATACTTAATTTTAATAAATAAAACATTCATTGAAAATGTAAAAATACAAATTAGAATTTTATTGTTTGTTTGTTTTTTTGTTCTGTTTTATGGTGAAAGTATAAGTAGTTAACTTTTATTTACATTAAAAATTAAAATGAAGCTTTAAAAAAAATCCCCATTTCATAACACCACTGCATATCGCTGTACTATACATACACATTAAAATCGAACAGCAACATTTTAATATTATTTTCACTACTTTGAACAGAGCAATCAAAGAAAGATATGGGTATAATAATTCAAGATTAAAATTTGACAATTTATATTAGAATTTAATCTCATCTCATGATGACCTTCTGTCAGAGGAGTGCATGCAAGTGCGTTCTGAATTATGAGCAAAGTGTATATTGTGACAGATGGGGAGCTGAAACACGATGAGCCGCAACAGCTGGACGATGAAACAAGCAGGTCTGGGAAAAGAGAGAGAACGAGAGAGAGAGAGCCAAGCAGCTTAGAATATAATAAGTAGTTATTACAATAAGTAGTACAATAAGTAAAATGGTGAAATGGTTAATTTTTCTCCATTTGTGTGAAGATTAGAACTATACAAGTATCTTTTGGATAGGACGTTTCTTTACTTGTATCAAGCTCCGTTTAACTCTTAGTTTCTATTCAGCTGAAGGTACCATGGACTTAAAGTTCTGTGGTTTAATCAGAACACTGATTTGGGCCACAAAGAGCCCCCTGCGGAACAAGAGAGAGGATTCGAAAGGGGATAAATCATGTTAGACTGGCCACCTGGTCTTCTTAAAACAAAGGCTGGACAGACTGTGGCATTAGAGGTGGTTTAATGAGGCTATGGGTACAGTCAGAACCCAATCATTAGAGGCTTAAATAAAATCGCTCGTTTAGAGCTAAGAACAGTTGAATGCATGTTGGGTCTTATGACTGAATGAACTGCTGTGATCTCTGCATTGCGTCAAAGGCAAGTCATTTTGATATACACCTAACATGACTGAGCAAGCAGTCAGTCTGAACTTTTGAACAAAATTACGTTCCAATCTAATTTACACCATTATTAATTATCAGTAATAGCTTTCAGTCAGATGCTGTCCATTATAATCACTGAAAACCAACAATTACTCGTTCAGCTCTGAGATGAGCTGATCCTTGAGGCACAGCCTATCAGTTGCACAACTAACTTTAATCCTATCATGGAACAGGCTTGTCTTAATTCCAATTGACTTTTCAATTTCTAGCATATTAACCACGTCTCCTTTGCTGCAGACTGCATCAGTAGTTTTGTCACTCAGACTGTTGCTGAAACAAAAAATGTGCATCAGCCTTTGTTTGGCTTTATTTAGAGCTGTATATTTCACTGATTTGAAGAATCTATTCTATAGATAAATCTATATTTGTAATATTCCTATTGTCCTTACAGATATGTTTTTGTTTTAAAAACTATAGCCTATATTTAAAAAAAAAAAAAAAAAAAAAAAGAAGAAGATATCTGTGAAGAACTTCACATGGTTCCAGGCCCCATCATAGCACAGAAACTGCACTTGTTAAAATTACAAATGACTTGCTTCTTGCGTCAGACCAAGGCTGCATCTCATTGCTAGTTTTACTTGATCTAAGTGCTGTGTTCGACAGTGCTGTGATCTAAGTGCTGTGTTCTATAGATCATGACATACTTATAGATCAATTACAAAACTATACGGGTATTCAAGGGCAGGCTTTAAGATGGTTTAGCTCCTACCTGTCTGACTGTTATCACTTTGTTTAATTAAACGTGGACTCATCTCAATTAACGCCAGTAAAGTATGGAGTGCCACAAGGATCTGGTCTTAGGCCCTCTGCTATTTTCAATATACAGTGGCATACGAAAGTTTGGGAACCCCTTGCAGAATCTGTACAATTGTGAATAATTTTAACAAAATAAGAGAGATCATACAAAATGCATGTTATTTTTTATTTAGTACTGTCCTGAGTAAGATATTTTACATAAAATATGTTTACATGTAGTCCACAAGACAAAAAATAATTCCAGCATCTTTTGCATATTTGAACCCTTTCCAGCAGTGACTGTATGATTTTGAGATCCATCTTTTCACACTGAGGATAATTAAGGGACTCAAACACAACTATTAAAGGGAACAAGGGACTCATAAACAACCATCACAAAACAAAAAACAGTCGTAGATCATCCAGGTAACCACACACAGTATTAAGAACGAAGGGTTCCCAAACTTTTGAAGGTTTTTTTTTATATCACATTTTTTTTAAAGTTAAAAGTTATCCACTTAACTCATTCAAACCAGGGTTACGCGGGTTTTGGTTTTTCTTTGTTGAAACCAGAAGCATCTTGTCCATTCAAACTAAGATTTGAGAGATTTTTGAGCTGATTTTAATAAAGCCAAAAAAATAAAATAAATATTTTTACCTTTGACAATAAAGTTGGATGATTAGCCAGTTGTAGATAAAATATTATTAGTGCTGCAAACCTTGCCTGCTGACGAAATTCAAATGTCACTGCACTGACTATACAGAAGTCTATAAGCACATGAATAAAATATGTGTGGGAAAAGTGTGTGAAAGTAAAGAAAGACCCTTTGTGAAGGGGCAGGACACCATCTGAGAGCACAAAAAGTTCAAATGCTAAAGTCTATCTCTCTTTCTTTCTGCCTTTCTCACACACACACACACAAAAACTCACACTGCAATTGAATCGCCAAACTCTGAGCATGTCCACAAAAAAACACCTGAAAAGGCGGCAATTCACACATACAAATACATGAATGGAAAAAATGGCGAGGAAGCGTTTTTATTTTGCTGGTATCTATGACAACCTCTTGTTGTGAATGCTCAGAGAACATAAAGCGTATGTGTGTGCGAATCAGTATTTGTGTCTTTGGGAGAGTGCTGTACGGTAAAAGAGGCTGATTTAAATTCATGCATCTGAGGAAA
Source organism: Sinocyclocheilus rhinocerous (assembly GCF_001515625.1). NCBI lineage: Eukaryota > Metazoa > Chordata > Actinopteri > Cypriniformes > Cyprinidae > Sinocyclocheilus > Sinocyclocheilus rhinocerous. The sequence continues at coordinate 582,868 of NW_015659923.1, read as the reverse complement.
GTGTTGATGTCATTGATTGTTGAGCAATTACAGGTCTTGAGAGAAAGTGGAGAATAAGGGAGCAACTTAGTGTGTGTGTGTGTACATGTAAGTGAGAGAGAGGGAGAATGAGAAAGATCTCCGCACTAAAACTGAGGTCATATCAATCGTACCTGTTAGAAGATACAGTCCCTATTTCCTTGAAATAGACACGAAACTACACAAGCACCCAATTGATGGAGTGAAGTGGACGTATATTAATCTCAAGAGATACTTGTAGCCTGATGTGGAAAATTAAGACCCAGTCAACTACATTCAAATTCAACACACTGACTCTAAACCATCAACAGTACTTGTTTTTTTGTTTTTTTTGCATCACATTTCAAATTCCTTGTGCCTTTCAGCTCAAAGCTAAGCAATATTCTGGGGTCAATATAATAGACCAGCTATAATGTTGATTACCATAAACATTTATTTAAATTAATCCTTTGTTATCTTAAAAAAGGAAAAATGGAGTATGTTATACAAGCACTTACATTAATTCAGTTGTTGAAATGGAATGCGTGTATTATTTGATCTGTAAAGCTGTTTAAATCCTTATTTTTACAATAGTTTTTGGGTTTATGGCAGGGGTGTCAAACTCAATTCCTGGAGGGCCGGAGCCCTGCAGAGCTTTGTTCCAACCCTGCTCCAACACACATACCATGTAATTTTCAAATAAGTCTGAACGACTTGATTAGTTGGATCAGGTGTGTTTAATTAGAGTTGAATCTAAACTCTGCAGGGCTGTGGCCCTCCAGGAATTGAGTTTGACACCCCTGGTTTATGGTGTCACACTGTCTTTGCAGTTAAGTTGTAAAATTGCATATAAATTGGATACTTTACACTTCAAGGGTTAGCAATTTTCTTCACACTAAAATCATGTCAACACAGGTGTTGTTTACATCTTGTGGCTGTATTGTTGAAACAATTATTTTAATGTTTTGCCCTTATTGACTTCTGTTGTAAGTGCCTCACTTGTAACCCTGAATTTTGCTTGTTTTGAAAAAGGTAAATAAATGTTTGTGATAATTAACATTTTGCCACAAATGCTGTCAATAAATGAGCTTAACTTCAACTGTATATGGCATGTTGTTTGCCTTATAGATCCAGAAAAATCCAGAAAATGCATAAAACTTGCACAGATACTGTCTGAATGTTATGCATTGTCACGACTGCTATAGTGAGGAGATGTAGGAGTTACACCACACAAGAGTCTTTAATAAATCCAAATCACAGGGCACGCAGGAGACATACATAGCACCTCTTGACGTATAACACTGGACAGGAAACAAGGGGCAGAACACACTTTAAATACTGAACTAAGCGAGGGAATTAATGAGACACACCTGAGAATCAAACACAATCGGAACAGGAACAGGAAAATAACCAAATATGGGCATGTCACACACACACACACACACACACACACACACACAAGGGAAAACTAGGTCAATGGGAGCACATGGGGAGCAAAACACAGACAGTCCATATTCCTGACATGGATATAGCACTTTGTTGGTTTCACTGTTTTTGTTTCACAGTGAAAAGATGCAATCCAAAGACTGTGAGATCCCTCAGGTTTTAATTCATGCTCGTAGTGGGCAACATTACTATTCTATTCAGGAACTGCATGAATCCAATTTGAGCCTCAGATTTGCTATATGGAGTTTTTATGACAATAATATTGCCTATGTCAGGTGAAACAAAGGATGCTGAGTAATTTTAGCACATATTTTTTAAAACATTTTGAATGGACCGGCATGTGAAAAAGGGAGAATGGGGAATAGATGGATGGAGTGCTAAAAAGGATGACGCTGACAAGAGAACAGAACCCTGTATGTGTATTTGTCTGTATGGTGAGTAATGATGGTGTTAAGGGACATGGCTCGGTGCAAGATCAAAAGGGCCTAACAACTGCACCTGTTCATACTAGAGCTATTCTGTCTCCATCTCTTGCTCTTTCTTTCTTTATGTCACACACACATATAACACGCTTTTTAGTTCTGAATACTTTTCCACTGCTTCTTTGTCCCTGTGTCTTCCTGTCAAAATCAACCTCTCTTCCACATGCCCGCCTGTTGAAAACACTTTACTCTGGTGCTGTTACTTCTCCAGTGTGTTTTAGATGATTTTGCTAAAGTGTATAGCCTATCTAAAGTCATTTCTGTCAGCCCTGTCCTTTTTCTTTAGGTATTTTCCAGCAATGTATGCATTAAACAATTTAAAGCATGTATTACTGGAATTTAAGCTACTTTAGAAACCTAATATCACTTCTAGTTTTAGTGGTATTGAACTAGACATCTCATTAAAAGTTAGGTTTTAAATTATGCTTAAAATCATAAGGTATTTTTTACAGAACCTTTCCCGAAATGGAAACTCCCCTCTGATCTCTTTTATTAATTTTTCAATTACCCCTATAACATACATTAAATGGAGTTTTTAATAACTGTTCAGTTGATTAAAAAGAAAAACAATCTCCATTCCATTTTTAATCAATTACATGGATCTAATTGATTTTACTTTCAGATTTTGATATCCGTCACTGTATGCTATTATCTAGCAGTTGATACCAGATAGATAGATAGATAGATAGATAGATAGATTTTAGATTGATTTAATAAGAAAATTACCAACAACCAGTAACTAATCACAAGCAAGCATCCACTGCTAAGTAAGATTAATAACTTGGATGTTCATGTTTGTCCGTTTCAATCGAAGTATTCATTCATCCATATTAGAAAGGGAGTCCAAATATTGTCAGTCCATTTCAAACGACACTATATCTCGTTTATGTGGATGGCATAACTGCACTCTCAATGTGTCAGCAATTGCACCTATTATTTTTGGATGCATTTTTCCACCAATCCATTTCTTCATAATGTGAAACTCATGCTCAATTACAAATACAAGTAACATTGCTGATCACCAGCTTTCAACTTATTCTTCAACTTTCATCCTAAGCATTGTAGTCACTAAATAAACTTGAGATGATAGAGCAAGGATACCTTTTTTTCTTTAATATTTATGACTCTTCACCAGGAAGAAAAAGTCTTACTTTATTTTAAACAGGTGCAGTTTCTCATTCAAAATGTAATCACATTTTCAACATATTCAGCTCTGAAATGAATTGGGTAATTGGACGTTGATTAAAACAGCTTTGTAGCTGTAAATCCAGCAGCCTGATGATTTTCATCATATCAAGCCGTTTAAAGCTTGTAGACTGTCATTTTTTTTATTGGTGCATTTAAGTAATTGATATGAATGCATTGTAAATAGCTATCCAGCCCAGTTCTATTGTCTATAAAGGTCATGAATCTACAACAAGCCTCAATTATTGCCTAAGATAACTTTAGAAATAATTGCTGTAATTATCTTCAAATGTTATCAGTTAGCATCTCTGTTGTTCTTTGCTGAAGAAGCGTTGTGCCATAAAAGGGCAGATGTTGATGCTTGTGGGTCTGTACATCTGTGTTTGCGTGAGAAAGAAAGAAAGAAAGAAAGAAAGAACGAAAGAAAGAAAGAAAGAAACTATTTGAGGAAGCCTGAAAAGATCAAATCACCTTTGAAGAAATTCAACTGACAAGTAAACAGAAGGAACAGATAATACAGAATTCCCTCTTTGACTGTTCGATCAAAGTATAAGCTTTTGTGCTCCTGCCCTCTCCTGGCTGATACATAAACTACAGCCAACCTTTTTTACGGTCACTTTCTAAATGATCGAATCTTCTTTGTTGATATAATTGAAGTTACTTTATACATTTATATTTTCAACATTACTTTCCTTCCCTCTCCTTCTCTTTAAAATGAATTAGCATTGCATAAACCAATAAACACCCAGTACTGTAGGGTCAGAGACAAGTCACAATGAGATCACAAGATAGTTTTGCCTTTCACATGCTGTTCTATAATAGTGTCCAAAAGTCACGTGTGGCTCATTTGTGAGTTTAAACTTTACTCACCTTTTTGACAGCCAAATAATTTATGCGCAGGCTAATAGATTCCAAATTAAATGTTTCCTTATCACACTAATTTGCAGTTGGTATTTAGCAGTTGGTATTTATTCATAAGGATAACTGAAGAATGGGCAATAAACCAAGCAAACATTAAAACAAACAAGCTGAAGTAATTATGAATTATGTTGAGTCAAGTCATTTTAGCTTTAAAATGATTTGTTCAGCAACGTTGCAAATATTCCTATAAGATTTATGTCCATTCTTATTTTTCTGATGTTTAATGCAATCAGAGTCTATCAAAAAGAGCAGTTTCCAACAGAATTTAAATACTCGTGCTGGCTAGAGAGGAACACGGCTGTAACACATTTAGGCCCTCATCATACAATCCACATTTTAACAATTTTAATAAAGAGCAGAAGTACAGCAATCATTTTGTAGGGATAGCATCTGATGTCACTAAACTTGCATGCATAGTGTAGGAAACTTTTTCCTCGTCGAAGCAGAGACCAGGAGACGTTGGGATATCTTTCATACAGAAGTCACTCTTTATTGAGGACTCGCTGTGCGTCGCTGCAGTCATCCAAGTCTGACTATAGCTCAGCACAGTAGAGTTTATATACATTTTAAGGGGGCGGGATTCATTCAGTAGAGGTGGCGACAATCTAAACAAAGCATGCAAATGCAATACAGGAATCAGCCCATTACCGGAATTTCTCCAGCCCTGATCTCATCAGCATAACAGTGTCATTCAAATGCATAGGTGCTAATCCAATCAGCATAACTACTCAAAGACTGGGGCGGAGGCACCAAGAGCCATTACAAACAAAAGGTGACTTTCTCAGTAATTTGGTTAATTTGACTAACAATAAGAGAAACCGGAACAGACAGGAACCTCTTGCTACACTTTGTTTAAGATAATCATTTGTCTGATGTAATTTACCTTAAATGCTAAATACAATGTACTTCACCTTAGTTTTTCATGTGATGCTATGTCAGAATATAGTATCAGCATATTTTAAACAGATTCTTAAATTTGTAATCCAACAATAGCAAATCCTTAGCATAGGCTACATTAGCCTGGTACCTTGTAAACATTATGCAAAACCAGCCAACCAGATTAGATTTTATTAGATATGAAAAAGGGAAAGTGTTTGTGTGCAATAGGCTATGCATCACATGCTGAACTTGACAACAACAAAGCATAGGCCTACTGTTTGAAACATTTATGGCTTCATAATGCACACAGCTTTATTTAATTATTCAGGCATATATATATATATATATATATATATATATACTATACTGCACAATATGCACTGTACACTACTGTACAGTACTGTTCCATTCCACTGTCATTGCTACTAGCATGACATCAAAGTGGCATTTAAAACCCTAGTTCCAGTCCTGGCCAGATGAGGGAGTGTTGTGCTTTAACTAATCCTTCACTCCAGCAAAGCTGTAGGACACAAAGAATGTTACATTTATGAGAATGTTGTAACTAACAAGAAAAAAGAATAAATGGGAGAAAAAAAAATGTATTGGATGAATGTGAGATAACAAACAGCCTTAAATCTCACCATAAACATCTAACACACTGTAAAAAAAAACGTCTCAGGTTACGTATGTAACCATGGTTCCCTGAGTAGGTAAAGAGACACTGCGTCCTCTAGGGGTCGCTATGGGGAACGCCTCGTCGTGACCCGTGTCTGAAGCATACATTGAAAAAACACCAACAACACGTTGGCCGGCGACAGCCATGACGTCACTACCGGTGCAACTATAGTATAAATAGGCGCCGGGAGAACACATCATCCACTTCTTCGTCTGAAGCTTGTGTCCGAAGCATGGCAAGAAACCTAGAGGACGCAGTGTCTCGTTCCCTACTCAGGGAACCATGGTTACATACGTAACCTGAGACGTTCCCTTTCATGGGAACTTCGAACTGCGTCCTCTAGGGGTCGCTATGGGGAACAGTATACCCACGTCACCATGCTGAGGGGAGTGCATGCCAGAAAGCATGGCGAGCACTAAGTACCAACTCTACCATATTGCCATGGGAGTTGCTCCTGGGACGTTAGACGGCTGTCAGTGACATTATTCCCTACAGCCAAAGGCCTAGGCTACATACCCCAAAAAACTTACCTGTTAGGGCCAGAACTCCTGGGCCCGGGGTAGAGCTACGCTAGCAGAAGGATTACACACACAACCACCCGCGCATTAAGTACACACACATATATATATATATATATATATATATATATTTAGAAATGGATCGTACTCACCCACCATGGTTCCTGCGGCGGAGCCCCGTCCGAAGAAGCCTCTGGTCCGGATCATCAGTAAGGTGGTCACTATGAAGCCATAGAACCAACCAAACATCATAGGTCCAGCATAGGAGACTGTAATGCAGTTCCCACCTAACCCATCTCTGATCCTCAGACCGAGACGGGCCAGGACCCCTGGGTTGTTCGGGTTCAGACCTGAACCTTCGTGAAGGCCGCTGAGCGCACCTTTGCCTCCCTGAACTTCTCGACCACCGTCTCAATGGAGGTACCAAAAATACGGAAGGCGAAACTGGCGTATTGAGAAGAAAGCCCCTCTCTTTTTTCCCGATATCTGCTGGGTTCACCTTGGTGTTTTTTCAATGTATGCTTCAGACACGGGTCACGACGAGGCGTTCCCCATAGCGACCCCTAGAAGACGCAGTTCGACGTTCCCATGAAAGGGAACAATAATAATTGAAAGTTTTAAATAAAGATTAATAGTGTATGTTTTACTATTATAATACTATTTCAGTCTTAATTATTTGTGAAATTTACTAACATTTTAAATTAAATTAAATTAAATTAAATTAAATTAAATTGTGGTTAACGAAACGGAACATGGAAATAAAGCCAGTGGGCATTCTGTTGTTGTGCTCATTTGTTTTCTCTTTCTTTTTTTTCTTTTTTTTTAAATGTCTTCTTGTGGTTGTTGTTATCTGATAACAGAAATAACACACCAGCAGAACATTTTAGAACAAATAACAAATATTAACCAGAATTGTTGGGAGGTGGCACAATTCACATGTCTTCTCCCAGCACACACACACACACACACACACACACGTTTGTTTCTGTGAATTGTGGGGACTTTCCATAGACTTCTATTACTTTTATACTGACCAAACGATATTTTCTATCCCCTAACCCTAAACCTACCCCTTACAGAAAACCTGTTTGAATTGTTACACTTTCAGATAACAACCATTTACTATTTTTAATAATAGTTTTCCATCATGGGGACCGCAGGCTGGTCCCCACAATGTCAAAAATTTCAGGTTTT
>NW_015659923.1:554807-574968 GCF_001515625.1 Sinocyclocheilus rhinocerous | reverse complement strand
TTAAATTAAATTAAATTAAATTAAATTGTGGTTAACGAAACGGAACATGGAAATAAAGCCAGTGGGCATTCTGTTGTTGTGCTCATTTGTTTTCTCTTTCTTTTTTTTCTTTTTTTTTAAATGTCTTCTTGTGGTTGTTGTTATCTGATAACAGAAATAACACACCAGCAGAACATTTTAGAACAAATAACAAATATTAACCAGAATTGTTGGGAGGTGGCACAATTCACATGTCTTCTCCCAGCACACACACACACACACACACACACACGTTTGTTTCTGTGAATTGTGGGGACTTTCCATAGACTTCTATTACTTTTATACTGACCAAACAATATTTTCTATCCCCTAACCCTAAACCTACCCCTTACAGAAAACCTGTTTGAATTGTTACACTTTCAGATAACAACCATTTACTATTTTTAATAATAGTTTTCCATCATGGGGACCGCAGGCTGGTCCCCACAATGTCAAAAATTTCAGGTTTTACTATCCCTGTGGGGACATTTGGTCCCCACAATGTAGCATAAACAAGTACACACACACACATGTACATACATGCAGGACTCAATAGTATACTGCCTAATGTACACAATGTATAGGTCACAAGTTGATAAGGCTGTTTTTGAATGTTATGTACGTTCATGATTTATTAGCATATTTCTAAACTCCATGATAAGAAGACGTCAAATAACCTTGTATCACCTTCACTTTCTCAAAGAATCAGGTTTATTGTTTGTAGAAGGACCAAAATTACAAATTTAATTTAATAAAATTTAATTAAATTACAAACTAAAATGCTCTGCTCTTGTATACATACTATATGTTGTAAATTATGTATCATCTTGTGTATTATCTCTTTACTCTTTCCCCCCTCCCTTCTTTTTAAGGCACTATAACCGCACCTTACTTTTTTATGAATGAGCAATCTTCAAAACATTGCCAGTGCCTGCCACACACCCCTATGTAGCTGTTATGTGATTGGTTGGCTCAATCACAAGGTGCTTTGGCAGTCAGCGGATTGGCTAACAATTCTGAGCCCATACTACATATTGTTTTTCAAAACCTTTGTACTTTAGCAGGAAAATCTGAGCATATAGCACAGACTAATTACAATACATTTATACTACATTTGCTGTACTTCCAAAAGTACTCTTACGTGTTATTGTTGCCAGAATATTTTGCTCATGGGAGTTTTACTTACTCAAAGTTGTTCTAAGGGAAGAAAGGAAAATGATTGGTTGAAAGATTCAACCAATGAAATTGGATCAGAGGCGGGGTCAAAACATTTGGAAATTTGGAGGGAATCTACAGCGTTTCAAAAAGGCGGGGCATAGAGGAGAAACAATAATGTACAGTATGTGGAAAATAATGTGTTTTTTTTACTTTAAACCGCATAAACACATTTCATTACACCAAATACACAAAATAATGTTCTTTTTAGCAGCATCATATGACCCCTTTAAGTAAAACTCCCATGAGCGAATATTTTATCTCCAAATAACTTGCTAATGATAACTATTGAGCATTCTAGAACAGCAACATTGTTTATTCAAATAACCAGCTCTTCTCATTAGCAATTTAAATATTCAAGTACTTGTTTTGTTCCTGTGTTAATATCAACAATTTTTTTTATTTTTTTTTTTGCAGTTTTGGTCAGAAGGGATAGAAGAGGACCTAGAGGCCCCAACAAAATCCAAACAAAATGATATTACCAACTATAATTTTGTAAGAGATATTTTAGTAATTGAGATTAGCATTTTGCAATCCTTTATCTGATAAACCCAAGCAATGAAATAAAGGTTCATCTCTTAAAATGGTGAGCTCTAAAGGTGAAGTCTAAATGTGAAATGAAGATGAGCTACTCCGTATTTACAGCTAACAGTAGGAAAAAAATGAGCGAGGAAAAAATTATATAAGCAAAATGCAACACATCAACAAGCATTCACGCAGCAATGTATTGCCAAAAATTCTGTGAAAGAGGATAAAATTGGCCCTTGAGCTTAATCCCGTGTCTCAAAGGATGGATTAGAACGTTTCAACCACAGAACTTCATGTTGTGTCAGGGGAGGGCATAAGGATGTCTCGCCTGATGAGTCAATTTAAAGCAGCCACTTTAACATTTTCATTATTTTGAATATGCTGCTATTCCACCCAGACTTGCTGCTTAATCTCTGCCACGCTTCATCTGGGATTCATTTGATCTGTCATAACATCCTGCTGCTGAAGCGTCTAGAGAGACTGTTAGAGAGAAATGAGGAAGGCATATTTTTTATCTTTTACATTTTTCTCAAATAAAGAGAAATAATTAGGTGAGTCGTTTACATGCAGTTGTGTTTGTACATATATATACAGTACTTTGAAAAAAATTGTAAATTTTCCCCCTAATTTATGCATCGATTTTATAAATGCATTTTTAGCATGCTCTTTAGTGCTCACTTTCATTGCCAGCATTTAGATTATGATAATGATCCTTTATTTAAAGGTGTCCAGAAGAGGCAATAGTTAAGTAGTTTAATGATAAAGGCCAATTATAATTATTATTATAATTAATTCCTTAACATCTTCATATGTTAAAATATTATTTTTGTGTCCAAATCGTCACATTTATTGTTGAGCAGCCACAGTTTATTTTCATGCAATCACGTGCCTCTCTGCCTGTCAACCATTTCAAGTTTTCTCTTTTTTCCTTTCTTTATGCCACCATGTCCTTCAGCTCTTAGGTCAATGCAAGTAAAATCAACATTTTTGTCTTTGGTTCTGCCGCTTTCTTCTTATTGGCTATAGATGGTTAAATAAATGCTAAAAGACCACACAATGGAAATACATGGACTTTCGCTGTGGGTTAGATTTTGAATGCTGGACATACTGATCGATGGGAAATTTTCAAGTTTTCATCATGAATGTCATCATGAAACGGTAGGCCTAAAAAATGTAGATGAAATTACATTTTGAATGGTGTCTGTACATTAAAGCGGTTCAGCTGAAATCCTTGCAAGCATCTGTGGAGAAGAAAAATAAAATGTTTGAGGACTCTGTCTCTGCAGTCCTGCCTTGCACTGTGATAACTGAATGAAATCATGTGCGCGTGGTGGTGAAGGATGAGAAGAGCCTCACTGGGGCCTCAGTTGTAGAGGAGGAAGGATGGCCGTAGGGAGTTTCCTGTCTGCCTCACGCTTCTGTACCACCCACTCCCCCTCCTCAGAAAAGCTGCCTCTCCCCAGACGTTATCTCTCTCCCACACATTGCCACACAGATGATGTGCCACAAAGCACTGCTGAGTATAAGCCACTATAGGGCTGAATTTCCACATGGCGTATTGTCCTCTCAACCAGACAAAAATTAAATCTAGCCTGTAAAAAGGATCTGTGTTTGCATGAGCTTCCTGTGCATTATGCCACTGCATGCCATCTTCCTTCAGTTTGTGAGGCTAAATCAGATTCTTAAGATTCTAGAAGACAGAAACGGATGAAAATTTTTTCTAGAAATGATTTAACGTTAGTAGCTAAACATAATAATCCCTGTTTGTTAACCTGGGTAACTGAACTCATTATGCCCAAAACAATGAAAGATTTAAATGGTGTTAAAAAACTGTAAATCAGATTTAAGATGACAAAGTCATTTTCTATAGGCCTAAAATGACTATATGTATTAATGCTAAAAAATAAATATACATTTAACATAGATCAGCTATTTGATTTCATTCCTAGCACTAGTAGTGTGTATTAACGGTCTATTAATGTTGAATAATGTGAAACTCTGTGTATAGGAAAACTTTGTACATCTGACCTATACAGATTTAAAAAAGACCTTAAAACAGCAGTTCTTCTAGGTAGGTCATAATGTGCACAAAGAAAAAAACGAAAGACCTTCAAATGTGATCCACCTTAGGTCAATAAATGTTCCTATTCAAATGACATTTGTGTACTAGCATTCAGATACAGATACAGTTCTAATTCTATTGATTTTTATTTATTATAAAATCATTTCAAATTAATGGAATGAGCTTTTTGAGAACACTGAATCATGTCCTTTGTGCATTTAAAACAAATGAAATGACAAATTTTCTTATTTTTACAAAGTCAGCATGTCTTCCCCAGTAGAACAACAACAATCACTAAATATTTAATTATAAAATATTCCAAACCAATAAAAGAATGACTCTCTCACTACAGTTATTGCTCTTCAGTTGTGTTTGCCTGAGGATTTGAAAGAAAGTGTCCACACTTAAAAAAACAATCTGAATGTGAAAGATGATTCACTTCTAAACATCTAAAGGGCATGCATTCACATTCCAAAGCTTTGAGTTTAGGTACTTTCACCCGAATAACGTTAACTTCGCTCACAATGGATTTCAGTTAATCTCCCAACTCAACAATATAATTGTTTATTTTCCACTCCTGAGCATTACAAATGGATCTATGATTGTATGTTTGCTTTGTCATAAATTTGTTTAAATATGAGCCAGCCCTAGGAGCAAGGCTTCCCCAGTCTACTCTCTGTTCCTCCCAAGGTTTCTTCCTCATCTACTTAAGATCTTTCAGAGTTTTTCAACAGCTGCTGTTGCCTTTGGCACTATTTTTTGTAAAGCTGCTTTGGAGCGATACGTACTGTGAAAACCACAACACAAATAAATCAAACTGAATTGAAAATTTAATGGGATCCTGTGGTTAATGGGGCTAAATTGCTCAATGAATGGATCTTTAGCACCTGCAATTATAGCATTTGAAAAATGTTTTTGGGTGAAGGACAGACATAGGCTACTGTTTGCGCTTGGTTAACAGGGCAGACACAACCGAAATGCTTACAACACATCAGTTACGTATACAGTATGTTGTTTTTGTACCAGCATATCTATACAATCACATGTCCTCGCATGAACGATAAGCCATGTTTAGTATGTAGCCTAGTTGCTGACAGTCATTCTCGACAAAGGGCAAACATCTGACCCATCTATCTGGTGAGCAGTGGTTCCACTCAGGTGAGAGTTTGAACTCTGCTCTGTTCTGAATCAATAAATGTACTATGAGTACACAAGCTTATTTACTATGAAGGAACATCCCACTGAGCATCATGACCCGATTCCCTCCTTTCAGTCCCATGGACACCGTCCAACACATGCATCACGTACTGCACGCTGTCACGTATACGAAAACCAACAGGGCCTGTTCATTCCCAAACAATATAGTGTTCAGATTTACATAATGCTATCTTGTCGGACCGCTACAAAATATTACAACTTAGTTTCCCCATCATGCAGTTTTGTTTTAGTGCAAACAGGTGACTGTTGCTTCAAATTAAACAACAAGAAAATCTCTAATCAGTGCAGTACTGTTCTGTGAAAAGGATTTGGCCAAGCAACGTCATTAAACCTTATCCAGAAGTTTAAAACTTTGCTTGACTCTTTGTCATCACGTCAGTCCACACACACACACACACACACACGTTAGTTTCTGTGAATTGTGGGGACTTTCAATAGACTTCTATTACTTTTATACTGTTTATACTGACCAAACGATATTTTCTATCCCCTAACCCTAAACATATCCCTTACAGAAAACCTGTTTGCATTGTTACACTTTCAGATAAACATCATTTACTATTTTTTATATATTTTTCCCTCATGGGGACCGCAGGCCGGTCCCCACAATGTCACAAAATTTCAGGTTTTACACACACACACACTCACACGCCAACGAACAGCTGACGGCAGTGAACATCAACAAACGCGTGTCCTGAGAGGGAGGTGGCGTGCGCTCGCGTCATATGGCCCGCCGCTCTCTGATTGGCCAGCGCGACTCACCAGACATGACCGCGCTTGTTTTCTGCAGAGGAAGCGCGCGTGTGGCACTATTGTAATGTGCAATGAAAGAGACAGCAGCGTTTCGCGAAGAGATGATGTGACCAAACAACACATCTTAAACCATCTTCTGTTAGATTAGCGTTTTGCAAAATAGCTTTGAAAAGCACCGACGCGCTGCCGTTTAGACGAGGACACTGCCTAAGGATCAAGGTGGGTTTCAATAGCCTACACTTCCACTAAGAGCGATCTGCTTTACAGGGCTAGAAGTATTTGTAGTATAATAGCTTGACTTTAGACATAATTATTTGAACATTTTTCCACACGAATAATTACGTTTTCGCTTCTCGCAGTGCCAAATGCCAAGACTAGAGGAACACTGTTGGAGCTGCTCCTGTTCACCCAGTGTAAAGACGCAGGAGCTGTCAAGCGCCAGCTGGATTGTTTGTAAAACGGGTGAAATGATGTCCATCATAACCTCAGTGTTGCGCCACGCATACGGCTCTATGCACAGCCTCCAGTCCGCTAACTTAATGCGACGGGGGCTCGTGTTGTTTATCGTCGGAGTAGTTCTCGCTTTGGTGCTGAACTTACTCCAGATCCAGAGAAATGTTACATTGTTTCCAGAGGAAGTGCTGGACACGCTTTTTTCGTCGGCCTGGTGGATCCCCCTCTGCTGTGGCACTGCTGCTGGTGAGTCATTGTTTTGTTTGTATCGATAGGGCAAAAACCTTCTGCGTGCCTTTTGTTATTGTATTTGCATTACGTAAGAGTCCTCATATGATGATTTGGGGTCAGTTTTGTGGACATTGGGCTCTGTCGCTATCGGTTAGCGCTGCCCTGGAAACAGCCGGGCATTTGGGGTCAGTCTTTGGGGTGCTGCTCTTTCATTGGCTGCGCTCAGAACGGGTGAGCTGCGAGGAGGCACGCCATTGGCTGGAAGGCAGAACATGCCACTTGCAGAAAAGAGAAACACGGAAGTCGTGTGCAGCAGAAATTCATAAATAATTCGGTCACACACAGCTCCTCCCCCTGCATTCCTCACAGTCCACATAGTGGTCACATACCACATATTTTACTATAGAAAATGGCTTTTTGTGAACTTTCGCTCTTCATGTTACTCTGTTAATGGCTAAAACAAAAGTTGTCTGCTTGTGTTCTAAAAAGCAGTCAAACAAACAATACAATTTAGATTGACATCAATCTGATTTTTTTCCCCTGCACGATTTGAAGAGTTACTGTTGTTTAAAGCACTTATGTTTTCTCTTTCCGCAGCTGTGGTTGGTCTCTTGTACCCCTGCTTGGACCACCATCTTGGAGAACCACACAAGTTTAAGCGGGAGTGGGCAAGTGTGATGCGCTGCATTGCTGTTTTTGTGGGCATCAATCACGCCAGTGCTGTATCCTTACCAGTCACGCTCATGAAACCGTAGCCTGAAAGAGGAGCATCTGTTTTGAGATTTGTGTTGTTTTAAGGCTGGAAAACACCACACAACCTTTCTGAATAGTTTTCAAAAATATTAGGCATCATACATCAAACAACTGAGGATGTTGTTCCAAACTCAAATTCATGCAGAAAAATGCACATCATTGCTAGGAGATGCTTGATAGATGAAAATAACTCTTAACATTTGTTTTAAAAACATAAAAGAAAAATTAAAACTGAATCTGTGCCCATGATACAATAGTTTTAACTCTGACTGCTCAGAATCAAAAGACTTTTTCGCCAACAAGCATTGACTCCTCCAGACTGCATTTTGGTGCAAAAATATGGGCTAAAGTCATGTAGTGTACTCCAGCCTTTAATCAGAAATATATATTATTACTGGAATTACACAGAAACCGATTTCCTCAAATACCAGTAAGTCCTTCAGTTATTATCACACATGAAGTCTCTAAATGTTTTTTAACATTTATCTAAGGAAAGTCCTAACTTAGAACTAACTCGTATTTCCCTTAAGTCAAAGTACCTCACAGAAACTGGACTTTGCCAATAATGTGCAGCTTTCACTAACTCTGGCTGCCCTGTCTCTGGGCCTCTGGTGGACGTTTGACCGTTCCAGGAGTGGCTTTGGTCTAGGGCTGACCACTGCTTTTCTAGCCACCCTCATTGCTCAGCTGCTGGTCTACAATGGCATCTACCAGTAAGTTATGACTCACACAAATTGAGACATTGCAGTCGAAAACAGTTTGTCATGTATCATCAATTACCAAGTGACAGCTGAGTCACAGGCTCACTCCTGTATTTATATTGCATGTTTAGTCATCAGATATGAGATGTTTGTAAATGTCTGAATGTGTCATTTTCTGATCATAGCTTAACAGTTGTTGGAAGTTATTAGTGAGTTGTTTCAGTGCATTTCTTTTAATGTTTCTCAGGTATACGTCTCCAGACTTCTTGTATGTACGTTCGTGGCTGCCTTGTATATTCTTTTCTGGTGGAGTGACAGTTGGAAACATCGGCCGACAGCTAGCTATGGTAAGAAACTTTTCCCCATATTTTCTGCTCACCAAACCCTTTTCCTGTCTTTCACAATCCATGGAATCATTTTAGTAAAGTACCTCTGTTAGATTACTCATGTATTGTCTTTAGTTTCCTGGAGTGCTCTGCACTAGGCCAGGCAGCTCTTTTGTGTTCAGAAACGAAACTTAAATGGGGCACACCTACAGAAGCAAAAGTGAAACTGAATATCCTGGAATGGTTCATCAGCTATTCATAGCACTCAGTGTAAATGTATAAAATAACCAGGCAGCCTAAATGTTTTAGGAAACAAATCAGACTTGGAGCCAGATTATTACACACAACAGTCTGTGTACAATTTAGCATGCAAGTATTCAGACGAGATTAGTTTTCTAAACAACATTAGAGATATGGCCGTTAACATAAGACGTCTGTGATTTCATAAACTGATTCAGACATGGTTGGGATTCAAGTGGTATTCCAGCTTTTAACGTTAGCAAAAGGCAACAGTGACAAATGTAGCTTTCGTTTTTGTATTTGATGAAGGACCACATGTTGGCTAAAAAAATTGTAGACAGCTTGGCCTGTAACTTTTATAGATGTTATATGTTCGATTTGCAAATATAGATGTTTATGTGGAAAACTAGGGATCTAGACTATACTTTTTGAATTTTCTTACAGCACACCTAAATTTGACTAGAAATGTGTGGAAAAATAGCTTTTCTATCAAGTGCATTCCTTTTTAGTGATGAGTTTGTTAACGGTTTCCAGTGCTGGGCTGAAACGTCATGCCTGGACATCTTAATTAGCTGCTGATTGTAGTCTGAGGCATGTTTATGCCATCCCCTCCAAGCCTTCTCAGTCAGCTGTGGCTCTTTGTCTTGCTGACATAACCTCGTTCTTTCTCAATAAGGGCGTGAAAGCAGATTACGCTCCTTGTTTTTCATGCTCATGGTCAGAGAGATGGTAAACAAAGTGCTTTACTGGCTCCAAGTGGTGCATTCTACACGTTTTTCCCGGGTGTTTTTTGTTTTCGAGTTGGCACCAGCTGATTTTGCTTGACCAGCTGGGATTAGTGCTCTGCTAGTATTTTTCTCAACTTTCTTTATGAAGTGGCCAGTTAAGAGATGCAGTGGACTCACAAACTGGATCTATCTGAATATACTGAATAGAGACCATTGATGTGTCTGTGAATTTCTATTTTGTAGTCTATAGATGGCTATATCTTCTAAATATAACTCTAGAATTAAGCACCTAATAGTAACTAACACTATTCAAACAATGGCAAAGACCGTATTATGATTACCATTTAAACTGTTTGCACTATACACGGTTTGGTTTTGGAGGATTAAATGTTCTCTTAGAGATTGCTCTTTTTGGAGACTGGCCAGCTGCCCATGAGTGAGGCATATGAGAGAGTGTTGGCGTATGAAGGGCTATCATATTTTACAGGGCACCACATCCACACAAGCCTTGTATAATTTGTGCATATACAAGGCTTGTCATATATATAGTGCATACTAATTATAGCCACAATGTTGAGGGGCCAAGTGAGCTTTAACAGGAGCAGCTTCAGCTTTGTGACAAAACCAGTTTTGAATTGCCCAAAGCACCTTTTTAAATGCACACATTTGGTGCTGGGACATATTTAGGTAGTTAGAAAGTAAGTTGAGTGCTCTGACTTCCAATACTTAGTGCATATTAATAATTCTTTTTAGGTATTTTGCACAGTGGTACAGTTTATGCCTGTTCCTTTATTCTAGGTAATTAGGGGGTGAATGCAAATCAAGCTGTTTCCATTTTTTTGTCTGTTTGGTTATGCGAGATGTGCAAACACTGCATTTTCTTTACTAACGGACTATCTGTTTCTCCACAGGGCTCAACTGAGAAGCCTCATAATGACTAAGTGGATGTCAGAGGTCATGAAGTGAGCTTCAAAGAGTGCCAAAACAGAGGGCCTTCAAACTGAGACTCTATATTGGGTGTTCCTGGTTTCTGTCCAAGTGTAACTTCTGCTCTTAATTTTACTCCTCTTTATAATGATGCAAGAAATCAAAGAGCAGGTTGGTCTGAGTTGGCCCGGTGTGCCATGAACAGCACTTTTGAACAGCCAAAAGAATCCCCCTGGCATTCATTACTACCATCAGCGTTGTCGTCGTTACAGCTCCTTGCAGTAGTGTTACTGGTAACGTCAGTCTCCTTATTACCAGGTTGCTGGAGTGCCGCTATTGGACTGTACAAAATCATAACTAGCTTCACTTTCACCGAAGGTGAAAGAGTGAAAAGTAGTGGTGAAACTTTGTGTATACGAATGTGTGTGTGTGCTGGTCCCTGTGGATAAGGCCAGGGAAAAAAAGGTGGTGTGGAAGTGCACACTTTTTTGTTTTACTTTGCGCTGGAGAGCCGAAAGAGAAATCAAAGGGAAAAAATTGAAGACTGTGCAAAATAACTAAACCATCCAAAGAGGTCTGTGTACTGTCTATATAGGATTTGTTGTAGTTTTATTTTTGAAAACGCTCGCAGCACTGCGAGTCTCTCATACAGACTGACCACCTTGAGTGTTATTTTGAGTACCAGAGAGGTTTGATTTGCCAATCACATTTGTGCCGACTGGTTAGTGTAGTATATTGACTGAATTGATTGTGTTTTTATCATACTTTGTTGCTAACGCAGACCAAAAGTAAAACTAGAAACATTTGTTTTCAAGAAATTAAGTGGCACCTTGAAATAAGAATTAAATGTACGTTAAAACATCAAGGATGCTCCTATTTGTATTAATGTAAACTCATAAAAATGGTGTAAAGAATTCAATTTAAAGGTTTCTAAATCAAAAGGTTGGAAACTTGTGATAACTAAACATCCAGAAGACATTTGTACTGCGGCCTCGAAGGTTTGCAATCTGTGATTGCCTTTGTATTATAGAATTAAGTGCTTTTGTCACTTCCTCTCCAGTACAGTCATTTTTCTTTTTCTTTGTACTTTATTCATTGTGTATTGCTTATCACATGCAGCCGCTTCTATATCTAATATAAGAGGAATCACTGGGCTAGTGTGTAGGTTTGGGGGTCTTGGCAAATGAAGTGCAATCAGTTTCTTTGAGCCTGGTATCTTTCATATTTATTACTTTTTATAATGTTAAGGTACCCCAGACGACTCATGCAGTATAGCAACATACCAGCAATAAACACATTGTTTATACATATATGTGAAGATGTAATATGACAGCAGACTCATTTTTAAAAGAAGTCACACACAAAAGATAATATTGCAAATGATACCAATGACCATTTCCACTGTTCTGGGGGAAAAACACCATGTTCCGTGTCTTTACTAGCAGTAGAAAATTGGAAAAATCCTTTTAAGAAAATGCTGTGTGTTGTATTTTGGGAATGTCTGAAGAAGAACACGAGGGAATGTTTTAAAACAGTGATAAAACGTTGCTCTCAGGAGTAACAGGCTCTTTCTGAACCTTTGTGCTTCAGGGAAGGAGAGATGTTAAACTGAATGAAAGCTTTATTTTGAGGGGAGTGAGAAATGCAATAATGTGTTTCTAGGAGTGAGTGTGCCCTCTGTGTCTTTACCACTTCATTTATACTGTTTTAGGTTCAATGAATGAAATTCAATAAAATCGTGTGTTGTACAATGGTCTTTTGAGTTATTCACTCTTGAAATTTGTGGGCTAAGCATAAAAAATGCATGCGTTTTATTCATTAATACCAAGACAAATTTGTAACGTTTCTTCATCGGGTTTATTGTTATTGTTAACCTGGTTACATTGAGGTATTAAGGCAAATGGCTTGGAATCAAACAACTGGAAGAAGTAGTTTGTGATATTAAATGTGATATTCATTTTCTATGTGAAACATGCCAATCTAATTACTTACGTTTTTATAGCTTTGTACAAGTTAAGAATCTTTGTACAATAAAATGTTTTCCAGTTATACATTTAGTGCTTACACAAATAAATTTAAAAAAAAAGCTGATCTTAATTTGTGATTTCAGACATCAAACTCATGTTTTTTCCCAAATAAATCCTTCTCCCTTTGCTGTCTCTCTGACCTCCTTCTCTTCCCCTCGGTTTGAGGAAGGAGTCATCTGAGACAACTTCTCCTACCCCCTCGTCTATTTATATCAGCAATTAGGATTGACCATACATGTAAACGTGTGAAAGCACATACGTGATACTCTTTTACCCATCTTAATTTATATTTTCAGAATGTATATTCTTACACACAAAAAAACATACATATTTAAACATATTCCCTGTTACTGTTTAACCTACTACATCGTTTTGCCTTCAAAGTCAAGAGCAAACATGAGCTGTCCAACTGCATGTAAAATGAATGTTTAAAGAATGAATCCTGGTGTGCCATAGAATGCAATGCCACTTCTTGGCAAAGGGGCCTGAACTTGAGATAACAGTGTCAGCATCTTGCAGAGTTTTTTAGCACAAGGTGTTTGGTTAAAGTTAACTGATCTAAGCTGCTACTATGTTTAGAATTCTTTCTTTTTTTTCTTTCCTTTTTTGTTAGATTTACAGTTTTTTTTTTCTTTTTGAAATGATTAAAAATGCATATTTATTTAATCTAAATATACATCTAGAAGTGTATAGGAAGAAATACATACATCCCATCCCTTTTCTACCCTTTTAAACACTCATCATTCCCGCTAGCATATAAAAATACTTGAAATGCAGTCTGACATTATCCAATACAATCAGTAGACTGCTCCTCTTGTGTGTTTGGAGTGAGGTGCAGAATGTGTGACTGGATACTTAGCCAAATTCATATACCAACAGTAAATTAAGCTGACCAATAAAAGTGAAGAAAAAGAATTGCGTTGCGTCTTGCACGTACTTGAAATTTATTATAGCTATACTGGGTCATTTTGACGCTTTTGACCACACAATTTGGTTCCAATTCACATCAGCAGATGGCAGTATTGTACATTTTTCAACAGTACCACGTTACATTAAAGAGGGACCCCTCCTGGTAGCATGAACACTGCCTGTTCCTAGTCAAACTTCAACAGTGACAAGTATGTCATTGTGTATTAGAGATGTCCCTTCACATCTAATACAAAAGCCAGATGTTTCAAAGCACAAGTGAAAATGAGGGAAATCTCAAAATAAAACAGCTTTTTAGCAATGTTTAAAGTACATTTCAGCATTTCTGGTGGTTACTGAACACAAACTCAACAACACTTGTTGAATAAAGAAATAAAAGCATAAAGAATGTGTGAAGTTGCATCAGAATTGCACTCAACCACACTGAATTTCTAGCGGTGAAATTGTTGTGTGGGCTGAGATTTGAACCTTGGTCGATACATTAAAAATAAATGTTTCTACCATACTTTATTTTGCCCTTGAGCATGACACTTAACCTCAGGTTGCTCTGGAAGTCAAGTTCTTTTCAGTAAAAGTTTACATCAACCATTCTGTATAGGGCAAAAGAAAGGTACAAGCGAAAGATAAAGAACAGCAAAATAAATGTTTGTGTGTGTTGGTGGATTTTCCATGTGTTTGTATGGAGATGACTTGCAGAGGCTTTAACAGGCGTTGAGGATTTAGATTGCTCTTTGGCCCTGGGTAAGGGCCCCCTCCACCGCTCCTCTAATGGAAGATGATTCAGTCGAACGGACGAGAAGACAGAATCGCAATTACCCAGACTTATTGAACTCACCCCTGACATTTCTTTGGCTTCTGACTGAACTAGCACAGGAGTACAAGAGGACAGGGAAGTGGAGGAGAGATGAAGGGGAGTGGGGGGATACAGAAAAGAGAGAGAAAAGATAGAATATGTTAATGACAAAAGAGACCGAGACACTAAGAAAATATAGATTACACAGAGTACACAAGCCCTCTTAAAGGTCTTGCACCTGAAAAGATATAATGCAGCCGTATAGAAACATGCACAATTGGACAAAAACAGAATAAAAACACAGACAAAATTAATCGCCGCCTTTTTCAACCAACAAAATGATCTTAAATTGGACCGCCAAGCTGTGAAATAATTTCTGCCTCAGTCAACACTGTCACTGATTCTGGGGATTGACGTGTGCATGTTAAGCCACAATGGCAATCTCTCTCCATTCTCTCGTTCGGTATCTCTCGCTCATTGTCTCATCACCGTCTCACTCAATCTTTGAGGGTAGCAAGATAATGAATTGAAGAATTAGACCTAATGGGACACAGACCAGCGATG
The DNA here is from genome assembly GCF_001515625.1 of Sinocyclocheilus rhinocerous. Taxonomy (NCBI): domain Eukaryota; kingdom Metazoa; phylum Chordata; class Actinopteri; order Cypriniformes; family Cyprinidae; genus Sinocyclocheilus; species Sinocyclocheilus rhinocerous. Next base: position 560,504 of record NW_015659923.1, on the reverse strand, counting down.
GTGTTACAGGAGGGGGCAAAAAAACAACAAAAACACAGAGCACCATTTCAGTCCAAATTGCCCGCGATGCCATTCAAATGCCAGTCTGGCATTTAAACATGTCTCACCCCTCACAACTGACCAGGACTTCCATTCGCCTCAGTCAGTCTGATTCAGCCCTGCTTGTTCTAATTGGTTTATGGATTCCATGGTCGATCACAAGACAAGAACTCTTATAGCAAAGGTGCTGGCAAAGTGCTTTTCGGTAAGGAGGGTCAAGGTCACAGGATTCGACAAGGATTCTGTTATTACAATAATCAACAAGGGTGTAGCTGTAATTATAACAGCATAACCCCCTTTCCTTCAGAAAAAAAATAAAAATTCTACAACTGATCTAATTTAGGATTCATATCCTAGTCTAACAAATATCAAATGTGTCTCAAAAATTCTTTGGAAGAAATATACTAGTTGTGATATGCAGGTGTATGAAGGGAATGAAGAGTGATGACAATATAGAGATTAGGTCAGTCATTTATTACCGGGGTACTTTATATCAACAGTGTCATATAATGAAGATTACAACTGATATTCTTCAGGCATTGTACAAATGGAAATCAAACACACTTCTCTCTGTGTGCAGTGGAATGAATTTCACAGTTCTGCGATGGCTGCAGTCAGAAAAGTAAATATCAGGTGGTGACACATGAAGCGTTTGATCCGCACAAATCCTTTACAGTGCAAATGAAATACACATGGCATTACGGTCTGGGATTAACTGTCTGCTGACTGCCGTTAGGCCTGCCACTATTACAACCTAATCAAGCACATGAAGACACACTCTAATAGTAGGCCAGTGCTGCAAACCCTGTTGTTCAGGGATTTTTTTTAAACTATATGTCTAATTAACAATGATAAAAATGCAAAAAACAAACAAATACAAAATAGGAGAAGTATCAAATAATTGTGTAAATAGTTTTATCTACTATTATTTAAAAATGATAGGGAACAGATTCACTACATTTCCAACTATATTTCATGTTTTCAGAAATCAGCTGCATGTGCTGTTACTCAAACTGTAGAAAGGAATATAAAATAAACATATTTTCCTACATGTTAGGACTGAAGTAATACAATTTATTTGGTTTTCTTCAAAACACTGCTTTAATTTTAAATTTTATACTTTGAATTTTCCATTAAAAAAAAAATCATGTATAAAGACACGCATTTACCTTGAGGCCAGTGGCCTTTTTATGGCATTCTGCCATGTCACTTTTAGATAAAGAATGTAATTTGATGCCAGAGTTTTTATATTTAGTCATTTGACCTAAATATTTTGCAGGGACCCCTTTTAATATGTTTCTGGTCCCAGCCCAGCCCCTCAAATGCTTGTATAGCCTGGGACACATAGAAAATGATGACTTTAACCTCCTCAGCATGAGCTGTGAACAGTTCACACTCCACTTTTGTGATTATTAAAAAATGTGTAACCAACAAAAGCCACATTTATGAAAAGAAAATGAATACATTTTGTAAAATATATACCATTTTAAAAAGCAGTGTAATTTAAAGATACAGTTATTTCCGTTCTTGTAATTCAAAACTGTAAAACCTAAAAATAACTTGCAGGCAACAAAGACAATTTCATGTCTAGTGTTTTAATTCCAAAATTATAGGCTAATTAATCTCAAGTAGTATTATTTTTTAAACAATGCACCGATTATTAATTTCTTTTTTAACCCTATTTCTAACTCACCCAAGAATAGATCTTTATACAAATAACTAACCTTTAGCAAATAATTTAGTAAGCCTAAATACCCATCATATTCTGTCACCCATCGTCATTAAATGTTCACCTTTAATACGAGCAGCAGAAGGAAGGAGAAACAGGCGGTATAGACTGGGCACAATAGTCAAACAGCGATCACAGCCTTTATTTCTAACCCATTGGGAGCATAACTTGCTTCCTCCCTCAAGTGCGTATTGAACGTTTATCGAGAGGCAGTCAAGTTCATTCACGCATTATCTTTCATCTTAGTTCAGCTGAGTAATCTTAAATATTTAGAAAATTCAATTTACGTCTATTACAAGTCGAATTTAGACACGATGACGAAAACGGTTCAATTTTTCTTCCAAACACTGTGCAGAGATTTCTCCTTTGAATTCTTTTTTGACAAGTGATGTCAAATTTGTGAAGTCAAAGCATAAAGGGGTAAGCAGCTTATGTACCGGACTATTTTAAACTTGAATGAAGAATACGAAGTGCAAAAACAGGGAAGTGGAGATAAATAGATTAGTGTGTGAAAGATGGCGAAATAACGCATTCCCCATCACAAAGCAGGAGAGCAGCTGTGGACGGAGCAGGTTCCGGTCGAGTACAGACGCACAAAAGAGGACTCCAACTTTCTCAGAGAGGCACTGGAAGGGACACTGGGGTAAAAAAATAAATAAAAATACCCTAGCCACTCTGAAAATATCTGAGGTAGAAATGTATTCTGCATTAAAAACTTTAAACGTAATCGCAAGAAACACGCTGGAACCTTTGACCGCATATCAGGTCCATGCCTTACCATGATTGGCAACTGGTTAAAGGCCTCGTTTCAGGAAGTCCTCTAATCTCAGCTGTGGTCAAAATAAATATCTTAGGGTTGGGTTAAAGGTGGGGCGCGCGACACATGGAATCAGCCTCTTCACTATATATAGACTTGCTTACTGAACCTGAAGATATGATTAGTGAAGCCACACAAGGAGAATATCCAAGCCCATTTACCAAAAAAAAAAAAAAAAAAACACAACGAAACTTAGATACAAATGGCACTTAAATTGTGACACGTTAGGCTATAGCCTATCATATCACGTGTTTTTCCTAACCAGCCCCATCCCCCTTTTTTTTTCTTTGATACTTGCTTATTACATATTAATTCGCCAACTTATGACCTTTTGCTGTTGTGTGCACGAGGACTTGACAGACTTAGGCGTAACGTGCTTATTATGTATTTACATACTAATTATTTCACAAAATAAGTGACGCTAAAGTGAATTAAGCAACAAGTGCACAGTGAGGTGGAAGTGAGAAAAGTGTTTAGGGAAGTGATTATTGTGCACATGTCACGCGCCACACTTGTCGCAAGGGTCGTAAACAACCACAAGCACGCGAAACAGGTGCCAATGGAATTTAAAGCAGCTAAACTCCCGCGAAGAAACTATAACGCCCTGTGACCCACCCAGGGTGTTCAGACATCGCTACAGGTAACCCATAGAATGCGGACCAGGCACTGTCTAATGTAACTTATTGTTTCTTATTGTTTTCTGTAGGTGTACCCATTTATAAGGTTCCTTCTTCTCATGCTGCTTTTTTAAAAAAATCCTTAACCCTAAAAGTGTATAGCCACCACGTCATTAGTCATTGTCACAAGTAAGATGTCCCAGCACCTGAAGGGTGCATATACATTTACATTTATTCATATTCAGAGAGGGACCAACATTAACTGTGCATATGAAAAAAAGAAAGTCGCTATATTCGCTAAATAATTATTTGAATTTCTTTTGCACATAGCTTTTTCAACAGAACTAGCACTGTGCTTTTAAAATCATTTGTTAGTAAAACGGGCGAATAATCTCCCGAGCAATCAAAGTTTATTTTACAAATTTTGAGGGACAATGTAAGTATATTTTAATAAGTAAATTATAACTTGATTACGCTTATTATAAGATAAATTATTAACATGATAAAACGTATAATAATTATTTTAGATGTTATTTAGCAAACTCCCAAGTAAATTTAGAAAATATATGAGAGGAAATCGGAGAATAATTTCTTGAAACGGCAAATATAGTCTATTGATAATGTTATTCAAATAGGTTGCTTTTTTTTTTTCTTCAAATGAACTGCAAATGAGAACATGAAATGGTACTAGATATTATTAACGAATTCTGGTCATATTACAATGTTAAATTGGTATAGATAGACAATCTGAACAGAAATTCAGAATTCAGCAAGGATTAAACGTGTTTTTGTTAGTTTAAAGAAATCAAACCTTCAGTAATGTTTACAACATTAAGATACGCAATTACATTTAAAAGACATTTATTTTAAGTTAAAGGACGTTGCCTACAATTTTGAAGTCATTAATAGAAAAACGAAAACAATTTCTACTTTTTAATCTCGTACCAATTCTAACTAAATCACTTCAAACTCAGATTACTATACAAACATGCTAACTTCGTTTTAGTAAAATGAAGGTAAGAACAAACTGGCCATAACACAAAGTAAACATCGAAATAACATCTGTCCCTAACACAGACTACAACAATTTAAATGGCATAAAATGAACAACTTGGAACAAAGACAGTGAAAGAAGTTTATGCATGGATAGCCTTCATTCATGGATTCCTGTCAGGGTTTAACAAAATAAAATACAGATAGCATAAGGCATAATATTACTTATACATATTTTTACAAAAATAAAACAAAATAATTTTTTATTTTTTGTACAAATGTTTTTCCATGAGTCAAAGAAATAGTTAATTAATCTAAATGCAAATTATTCCACATCAAACATGAAGAAATTGTATTTATAACTATTCTTAACAGTGTAGACAAATTTTTATTTATTTATTTATTTTTCCCCCTTTCGTAAAAGTTACTGACAACCGGTCACAAACCAATTTGAGAAAATGCGTTTGATCCGTGATGTTAATGAAATATAATCTGGGCTGACATGTCTGAGAGGCACTCTAAATGCGAGTTTTCACGGAGAGAAAATGCTTGGTATTTGTGAAAGTGAAAATGCACCTGTGGCACTTTATTGCATTTGAAAAGCCAACCAACATTACACGTCTAAAAATATTTTAAGCATCATCACAGATTTTTAACGTTAGTTGAGGGGAAAAAAAGTCTAAGCACGCAAAAACGTTTTGTCTCTCCGATTCACTGAAATCTTAAAGGTGGGATGACTGGAGAGATACAAGGCTAAAGCTTTGGCTGTCAATGAAGCCATTTTCTCCAAAAAGGGTCTCAAGATGGGAGCAGCATTCAATTAACTTGATCCCATCTAAAGAGCCTTAATTAGGTTTGTGGAGGACGCCACATGCACGGTGGGTCAGGGACAGCGAGACTGTGTCGACTGAAAGGAGACTTATTTACGCCAGGACGATCAGACGCTTTAGAATTAAAGGCATTAAAACCTATCAACTCTATCCTCCTGGCGTTTTCAAAGTGTCCACTCTGCTAGGATCCGGACCCCGACAGTTCCCTGGCTTTGATGGAGGAGTCTGGATTTAAAACAAGAAGCATCAGTCATGCATTTAGACCAATACCCACAGAGGTATTGGTTTCACTTTTTGTTATTGGACCAAATATTCGGCGGTGGATTACAGAGAGTATTGCTAAAATAATTTCTGGTGCGGTCACTTAAGTCGCGTTTCTCAGGTATGGAGTCCTTCCAATCGTAACATTTAAAGAGCTTTACAAATCTTTGGGAAGAAAAAAGATATTTGTTTGTAACATCGAAAATAACTGTCATCGTGTCATTGCAGATCCTAGAGTGGTGGTTGGCTGGGTTGGATCCTGCCCTGCATGGTGTCAGGACTCATATCGCTGACCGTGTTAGTACACTCTAAAATATGCTGGGTTAAATATAACCTAGCACTGGGTTAAAAAGGGACAAACCCAGCTATTGGGTTGTTTTGACCCAGCGGTTGGGTTGTTTTGAACCCAAC
>NW_015659923.1:547092-554546 GCF_001515625.1 Sinocyclocheilus rhinocerous | reverse complement strand
AGAGAGAGAGAGAGGGGGGGGGTGTTATCCTTTATATCAGGCTGCAAGCTCTATGATCACCAAGGCTCGTGCGCACACACACACACACACACACACACACATACACATCAGCGCGTCCATTCACAAATCGAGTCAGCGCGTCAGCACCTATTGTAGTGACTGAGCCAGTGGCATATACTGTGTGTTGGAGCACAAGAGAGTCCAAAGACACCACACAGAGGGTCAAACACTAGGCACTTCCAGTCTGGTACAAAACATTGATTCAAATAAAACTCCGCCCTATACGCTGACTATCATATAGCCTATTGATAGGCCTAGGGACCTCTATTAGCCTAATATAGTAGACACTCAGGTCATCGGTCTTTGCAAGAGCAACCGGCACATCACCTTGACATTTTCCTGTGGGACAATAGTTTGAGCCATTTTTTTATTTTTATTTTATTATTTTTTTAAGTAGCCTATGCATATCGACATGTGTGTATGTTCGGAGATTGCAACAAAAACCGAGAACCAAAGAATTTTGAGTTAGGCTTATTTCCTCTGAATCTGTGCTTGTGTTTACACATTTATGCTTGGAAAACACTTTTGCCTTCCAAGTGTGATCATTGTTTGCATATTCCTCCTTACAAACAAGAAAATGCTACATAGACTATTCATAACGAAAAGAATATTTTAATTAATATTTAGAAAATTGTTCCGTTTGGTCAATGTAGATAACATAAATTTTGCTATGAACGTTATTTTGTCTGTCACGCAAAACAGGGAAACATTATCGCACTTCGTCTATATAGCTAAATAAATAAATATGAAAACATGAATGAAACTCTTTGCAGAAGTAGCCCATCTCTATCACCAAAGCTTACTTTAAACAATGTAAACACAGAAAAATATCTTTGATTACCTAAGAACCAAAGTTATTGATTAACCACAGTCAACAAAAATGTCACCGAGAATCGGTTTACAAACAAGACTGATATTCTACCTAATTGACACCTCCTACCCTGTGCCCTTAATATTTTCCTCGGTGCTCCAATTGTGGATGTTTCTTAGGTGCAAAGCCAACAGAATTATTTAGAAATATATTGCCTTATGTAGAAAATTTTATTTTTTTCCTCTACGTGTTCAGGAAGAGGTATAGAATTGCCAACCAGACCTCATTGTTTTGTCTGTGGGCATAACGGCGCAGTGAAGCTCAAAATTTCAAAATCAAAATTTTTTTGATGAATAAGGATAAGAAAATGAAGTGTCCCCAGGGTGAGCTATAGATTCTGGAGACCAACATATAGACAAGATGCGCACGTGAACATGCCCGTGTGCACGGTTGACACGTCACAGACAACACAAAAGACGAAAGACTGATGTCATATCAAAGCAAATAAAAACATCAACGTATGGACTTAATCCTATGCACAGGGTTTCGCTATTGGTGCCAGTGATGTTATGTTTACCTTGAAGCACTATAAGAGCCGCTATAGCGTGAAATTAACGTGATATGAAAGAACTGCATGAGCCTGCCTGAAATGGCATCATATGATAGTGTAGTCCATCATATGATGTAATATACAGAGCATAAAATTTTTAATATTCAAGATTTACCCTAGATGCACTTTAGAAAGATATATTAATTACTGATGATCTTCTTCTTTTTGCTGTATAACAGCCTCTTAACTGTTATGGGAGGGGACGCCTCATATTGGTCAGTGACAGAATGCATACAGTAGAGGATGAAGCAGCACAAGTGGAGGGTAAATGAGGAGACAGGGATGCTTCATTTATGGAACATCACTGATCTAATGCATTGTTGTTTTATTTTAATTACCTAAGTTCTGGCTTTTACTATCCTAATATGCAGCCTAACTGTTGTGATTTGCATGTCTGACAAGGAATCGATTCTACGCGCAAGACACAAATAATTGCGTAAAATGCAATTCGCGCTTATGCTAGGGCGAGCGTTTTAGCCCTGACTTTAGTAAAAGAGAGACAGTGATAGAGGGCAGGCCACGGCGCTTGCGATCTGTTGCTGCTCTATTGTCTTTCAACCATTCCGCGCGTGGAGTCTACGGTGAATATCTTGCGGGTGATTAAAAATCGCTCTAAAAGAATGCCCCCTTGTCATTAAAGCCAAAGCATCCTTGAAGACCCTTAGATTAGAGCCGTGTCCATTCCACTCTTAAGAAAGGCTGTACAACAGGCCAGTGGCTATTGTACCGCTATGGACCATTCACATGGTTGTTGTCGGGGGATCTCAATCATGCAACAATAGGCCATGAATGTAGTCAATATAAAAACATGACTAAAAATATTTTTGGCCCACAGTTTATTCCCCCTAACAACAGAATTAAATTATGTTCACAATCAAACAACATAACCCACAATGAAAAGCAAATATATATGCATATATATTCGGACTGTAAATTAAAAAAAATAATATTTTGTTATTAAAAGTTGGAAAATCATGAAAAAATAGAACCAAAAAAATGCCTTGTACGTGGCATTAAAATAAGGTGGTTAGGCAGATAATATGCACCAATCTTTAAAGAGACTGCACGCTCTTGGCTCGCCACAGAAACTTCCTAATGAGAACTGCAATCACAGAAGGCCTCTTGAGAAACCTCTTCAGTTAGAAAAGCTATAGCTACTGCACTTTCATTGAGAGAAGCTAACCATCTATACCGGCGGCTCCAACAAGGTGATGTCTTTACAAACGCTATACTAAGGGCATGAGCGTCGACGCTAGTGTTGATTTCGTTGTGCTATAGGCTGTAAAAGTCACAGTCAGTGTAGCCCAGTGTTTAGACTCATTAGGCGCGATTAATAGACGTAACGACTCTAGGCTGCCTGATTGAGAATAAAGAATGAAATGAATCCGAATCACAATGATGTGCGCGATGCATTTGCTGCTCCTCGGTACCTGGAGAGCGCGAGACAGCAACCGTATCTGCAATACAAGGCGTTGCCAGAGCGCCTAGGCTCTGGTTAAAGCTTATGAACGAGTGAAAGAGAAGTTCTACTGTTTCATTTTTGGCGCGTTTATGCGCAGATTAATATATATATTTAAATACTAGGTTATGTTTAAAGAGCCATTGGCATCTGTCCAAAGAAATAAGCATCCAATCATCATTACCATTAAAATATGGACTGTTCGTGTCTATAGATGAAGAACTCCCTGTGTGTATTCCTTTTCGTTTACTTTTTCAGTTTAGTGTATAGTGTATAGTGCATATAAATCGTGCGTACTCATGATTCTGCATGTAATAGGCTAATAATGGCCAAAATCTGTATCGCTGTAAATCATGTCAAATTGAATAACATTGCTCTGAATGTTGAGAAACTTGAATTTCTCCTACTGCTCTTCCATAAAATGTCATCACACATCAAGAAAACAGTAATGGTTGTTATGGCTTGGGAACACAAGCACACCATTGCGGAACGATGTTGCCTCCACTCGTTTTGGTTCGACACATGGTATTTAGGCTACATTACACATTTGTCCAATTAATCAAAACTGCAATATAAATAATACAATCAAATATTTCCCCTTCTCAGAAAACTTAACAGAACTCAATAGTATCAATAGTAGAAAAAATTTTATTTTTAAAAAATCGGATTTTAAAATCTGTAGTTTCGTGAGTGCATTCGGAGAGTGAGTTGACGACCAAATCTGGTTAAATGATACAAAAAAACATGCACAGCACACATAGTTACGCTACAAGTAAACCACTATGATTAAAACGTGAAGACCGTGTTCAGTATGCAGGCTGCGTTTTTGGCACTGCCTGAATTTGTATTTTGGTGAAGCACTGTGTCTTTAAAAGTGCAAGGATGAGTGTTGTCTGTTACTCTCGAATCAGGGCCATGTGACTAGCTCTTGACTATTCTATTGGTCAAAGGCACGTGTCTAGGATACCGGAGTGTAACGTCACTAGGGGCTCGTATTAAAAATAAGAACAAAAATCCGGAGTGAAAGTATTTCAGGAGCAGTTAGGAGCCCCACTTCTCTGTCCTCAGAGTAGCCACTGACGTCCCGATAGTTGCATTGCGCAGAAAACAAATAGCACCAAACTAGCAAGTTACGGTTCATCAACCTTAAACAGAGAACATTCCGTGATTGGAAGGCGTAACTATGTTTTTCCTTTGTGACCACGGTGCGCAAAGGCCTTTTCTTGTCGCTAAAGCTCACTGACAGATTTTTTTGCTCAGTTTTGAAATTTTCCTGAAGTGAACAAAGTGGACGGAGTCGCCCGAGGAGTGGGGCGCGACTGCCTGAGTGCGGGAGAGCGATAAAGGGTTAAGGACGGAAAGTGGAAAGTGTGTCTCAGCATGGATGAGAATGAGCAGAGCGCAAGAGACGCGGAGCAGCGAAGAGCGGCGGATGAGTCCAACAGTGCCATACGACCCCTTCTGCAAGCTCCAGGGAACCTGCAGCTCCCGCACCGCATCACAAACTTCTTCATCGACAACATCCTGCGACCGGAATTTGGCCGCAAGAAAGAAGCAAACATCACGCGCGATGAGGGCAATCTCGGCGCGCGAGAGAATCACAACCCTACGGGTCCTAGCACGGGACAGGTGGGTAGTACTGTGCCAGCAGAGGGGACTTCCACAACACACACGAGCAGCGGAGGAAAGAAGGCAGAGATAGAGAGCGAAGAGCCCCTGAAGACCCGCGGGGAGAATGTGGATCAGTGCCTGGGTTCAGAGTCGGATAGTTCACAGTCCAATTCAAGCGGACCACTTAGTCAGCCTATGCTGTGGCCCGCTTGGGTTTACTGCACACGATACTCGGACAGACCGTCGTCAGGTAGTACGTTTTCCTTTATTCCCTTTTACCATGTGCCAGGAAACCTGTTAAATTTATGCAAGGTACAGAAAGTTCTACTCTGCACTATATTCGATTCTGATCACGTAAATCCCAAATTTAGAGGGCCATTGTAATTTTAAAACAAACCCAATAAGCTGTAATACAAACCGCCAAATACTTGAAAACATGATTAATTTTACTAAAGATATCGGATGAACTAAAATCTTTCATATTTCTAAACATTTAGGTTAGGCCTAATAGCTTCTGGACGATGGGATTTTATGTATCTAAAAGTAAACGGTACATGCTTAAGATCAAATCAAAACGTTTAGAAAAGTACAAAAGTAGTTTGAACAAAATGCACGTCAATACGACCAAACTTATTGTTTCAGAGTTATTCTTAATGTATTTTAAGTTTCTTTCATTTCAATTCCATACCGTTTGCTTGTGGATTGGGAATGATAGCCTAATAGTCTACCTATTTTTGTTATCGTTTTAACGAAGAGAATGAGAAATAGAATGTGTCGAAATGGATCTGCTTTTAATAAAGAAGTAAATAAAATATCACAGAAACGCAATTTTAACGTTGAATGGTTGTACATGCGAGGTTTTGCCCTGCGAGCCTTTCGTCTTTGTTGATATTTCATTAGCATATTTTTGACAATGGAGCAGGCCTCGCATCTACTATTGTGAGTAAGCAGTGAGTTCTTGTGTGCAGTAAAGTAGCCTACATTTCCTAATTTGAACATTTAACTAAAAATTTATTTATATTAGGCCTATTTCAAAACAGAACAAAGCGATATGTGCGTAGATACTGATTGCTAATTTAGCGCAAACTCGAGCAAGAATTGTCATTTAACCTAGTCCGTCGAAATTCTTTTAGGCTAAATATTTGGAATACGGTCAACCACTATTCGCAACAAAACTCTCACCTCTCAGTCAGGCTACTGCTTAAAATAATAAGCGGAATGCTGGCTGATAACCTACTCTTTTTTTTTTAGCTAAGAGAGAGCGTATTTAATAGCCTACTACCATTCGAAGTCTATCATTTTATTTTCGTTCAGAGAAGTGAATCAACCTATTTCGTACATTGTGGCGCCAGTCTTACATTTGATTTTTGCGTTGAAATGTAGGCTACATTAAAGTAAACGTCTTCTCTTGTTAAAAGCACGCTGATTTTTTTTTCTATCCAAATATTCACGAAATTATTATTCAACTGCATTCGGAGCGTTTTAGCCATAGTAAAGCAAATTTTGTGTTTTTTCTTGGGACTGCTGTCGACTAACACTAGCCTTAAACAGTTGTGATGTGTGTCGAATGGGTTAATTTCACGTAGCCTATCATCGCCATATAACCATACTCATACAATTTAGATGCCTAAAAAAGCTTTTTAAACAAAAAATGTCCAATATGGAGCAAGGCACGAATCACTCATTAGGTTTCCCGCATTAGGCTACCTATTAATGTAGCCTCCACTGAGCGACATGCACACGTAGAGAGAGAGATAGATCCATACTGCTCACACCCAAATGTGACGCAAAATAAATAAATAAATAAAGCCTACGTAAAACAGATTTATAAATTATAACTCTGCGTTGAACATGTTTACAGCCACCTTCTCTTCAAGACCATGCATGAACACACAGATTATATTTGTACAATTTGTGCTTCGTTCTTATAACGACCTGTTATTTCATCCACACACGCAGGTCCTAGATCTCGTAAACCAAAGAAGAAAAACGCAAATAAAGAGGACAAACGACCACGCACGGCCTTCACGGCGGAGCAGCTTCAGAGACTCAAGACCGAGTTTCAGACCAACCGCTACCTGACCGAGCAGCGACGACAGAGTCTGGCGCAGGAGCTGGGACTCAATGAATCCCAGATCAAAATCTGGTTCCAGAATAAGCGGGCCAAAATCAAAAAAGCCACCGGCACCAAGAACTCTCTGGCATTGCACCTGATGGCGCAGGGACTGTACAACCACAGCACCACGTCAAAGGAAGACAAATCAGACAGTGACTGAGACAGAGAAAGTGGGAAGGGGTGGAGGTGATGGGTGGGTGGAGGGGTGGGGGTGCAAGGTTATATTTACAATGCAATAATTCAAAAGAATAAAGGGCCAGTTAATAAATATACCAGCATTACTGATGTTAAATAGAGGTTATATCGAATTATGTCAAAAATACATTTATTGAATACAATTCTCTTATGAAATAATGGTCAAATTATTTCAAAAATAGGCTATATAGGTGCCGTTTTTTTGCACTTGGGCAGAGTGGCTCTCTTAAGAAACAAGTGTTTTTATCTTTCTTCTTTGTCATGCTGTCACTAGAACCAAGCGTTTCCCACTATTAACACAACGGAAGTTTATATAATAGGCTACATTTATTAGTTATGTTGAAAAAAAAGCGAAAACCTTGCTTAAGTCCAAAGAGTCTTTTCTGCTGCATCCAGGCAACTGTGAGTAGCCTACTATGAAATGCATCTTATTTCCACGTTTATCGTATTTGATTTGATGTTTGATACAAAATGGACGCAGCAATCGTCGGATCTCAGCAGGATTTTTTTAAACAAAACAAAAAAAGAAGAAAAAAACTGTTATTTTTATTGTAAATAAATTCACAGTCTTAGCCTGGTTAATTTTAATGAG
>NW_015659923.1:523525-547011 GCF_001515625.1 Sinocyclocheilus rhinocerous | reverse complement strand
ATTTTTATGGTTGGATTTTGGGGGGGGGGGTATCTGGTTGGACTACCATGTGAAATAGCCAAACATATACGAAATAACATTGGATTAACCTTCATAACCTGGGGAAAACATTTCAACTAGGTGCGCTAAATAAATAAACAAATGTACCGCAGCGTCTTAAATCGCATAGGCCTAGGCTACATAGTTTTTATAAAAGAGCAATATAATCATCTTTTGTAGCAAAGTATGTTTTAATCATTATAATGCTGCCTATAAACGTGTAGCACTGACAATGATTTCGCTTATGCGCACTCTTGACAAAAGCCAGGGTAAGCGCCACAACACATCACACAGAAATATAAACAAATACATAAATATACAGCTCTCTCTCTCTCTCTCTCTCTCTCTCTCTATATATATATATATATAAACACACACAACTAAGGAATAAAAAATAAGCAAACCAGCTGTTTACTGTATGACAGATGTGAAAATACTGTTTTAATGTTGACTTCATATTTGTTATGTATTTATATAGATTATATTAAGGAAAAAAACTTTATCCAATGACCGGTGTTGCTTTTTATGTGAAAGTAGATTTCTAAGGTGTTTAAATTGCTTATTTATATTGCAATAACTTCTTTATGTGAATGAAGCGGTATTGGGGCCTTTGCATGAAAGCTGCAAATTGTCATATTATGGCATATTCACGCGTGTTTAGAAAAGTTAAAAAGGTTTGATCGAGATTTAAGTTGCAGACTGTATCCATATACCAAATTGTGGAGTTTTTACTTTTTTGAATCTTTTTGTTTTATACCTAAAAAGAGTGTGTGACTATATAGCCACCAAACTTAACACACTTTGCCTTACAAGTTCAAGTGCGAACTTAATAACACAGAACTGTGCCGAATCAGAGAAACAATAGGCTATTAGTTTAATTGCATATGAGCATATCTATGAATATGGCCTTCTATCTGATATACGACCTGAATTTACTCATCAGCGAAGATCTATCTATAAAAGCTATGTTGAAAGCTGAAATGAAAAAAAAAAGAGATAATACAATGCTATTTTTATTTTGTGTTTACAGGTAATGTTTGTTATATGTGTAAATAATTTGTATCACGTACGTATTAATTGTGTAATTAACTGCCTCCTGAAATCTTGATAAGAATTAAATAAACAATAAGAATAATAATTCTCAATGTCTCGTTAACTTCTTTATTTGCTTCTACTAAGATTTATCTCGCGCTCCAGCCTTATCTTGCTCTTGGGTTGAAAAGAACGTGCCATACTCTCATCAAATGGGAGCTGAGCCCAGCGGACATGACGTCACAGCGTTGGCACACAAAGCTTTACCAAATCAGGAGTGAGTCGCTAATGCACCATCAGTAAGGCATTTGGGAAGCATTGCAGATATCCATAAAGCCATATAATAATCACCAACAAATACATGGTCCTTTGGGTTTTTTTTTTTAAATTTATTTATTTGTTTAACTTTTTTTTTTTTAAATCTCTGCATCAGCGAATTTTTGTTGTAACCCTTTACCCTGCCCCATACACCATGAATGGGACGACAGAAACAGAGTCATTGCCACAGAAGAGCTTGATAGTTTACTGTTGACTTTATTCTATAGCCTTTGAAATCACTCAAAGTAGCCTATCGACTGCAAATTTACAAACACTGTAAATCTAATATTTGCATGTTTGCTTCACACTTACTGAAATGTTTACACAAGGAAAACAATCTCAGTATCCCAGCCATGCTTAGCCATAAAAAAATGTGCTCCTTTCGTTCTTATATAGGCTACTTATAAAAAAAATACGGATCTATTATCAAACTAAGAACATCTGCAGGACCGAAGTGACGAACGGGACGTTCGGGGAGACGGGGACTCAGTAGCCTATGTTTGGGGACTTGTGTACAGATTTTCACTTGGGAAAAAAATATATATTTCTAAATGAAAAGCTCCCATTACGTAGATATCAACATGCAAATTAGACTACATTTATTAGTTTTATTTAGACCTGGGACAGAAACGATGATTTTGGATAATTGATAGGCCTACAGCTTTTTAGAAAACACAATTTCTATTAATTCCTGCTAAAATATAATAGGAACAACCACTGCTTTTGACGAACGCATTAATTAATTAACAACCATTGTTGGTATTATTTTAAACAACTGCTACGCATTTAGCCTATTTTATTATTATTATTATTATTATTGCAGTTTATTTTGCAGGACGCTTTATTATAAACCGGACCAAATTTGTTTTTCAAAAATTCAGAATCCAGAATCTCCTAAAAAATTACACTGACCATTAAAAGTCACAACCATAAGCTTCAATCACCAGACGAAATACATATATCAGCTTTTTAAGGACTGGCTTTGATCAAAAGCGTTCCGCAAAACAAATAGGCGAACTGAATATTCAAAATATAAATCTGTAAGGGTTGAAGGCAGAAAAATTATTTAAACCATTTAAATTAAAATTTGAAAAGTAGGCCTACACTTTTCAAACAAATAAAATGTAATACATTTTTAATTTAATGTAATAAAACAAATGCATTTGTGGTAAAACAAAATCTGGTCAGATTCAAGTTTTATTGTTTATATGTGCAGTACAACAAACTTCATATAAACTTTGTAGACCACCGAACACAACATCCTAGATTATTAACAGACCAACAAACTTTATACAAACTTTGTAGACCACGTAATACAATGCTCTACCATATTTGCAGACCAATAATTATGTTATTTATACATACAAAATAAAATGAAAGCAGGAAATTTGACTTTAAACGGACAAAGTGAGCTAACAACGTTTTCCGTGGGGATTCAAACTAATGTTTGCGGAGGAGCTGCCGGAGAGCTCAGCCATACAACAGCACTCAACTACATATAAACACATATAAAGACATGCCCTTTTTATACCAGTAAGGTAAGTCACTCAAACAGTAACTTGACTTTCCCTAAAATATGTAAATGATCTTCATTTAAAAAAAAAAATCATCTGGTCATAGTCTACCTGTCCTCTGGGGGGAGGTGAAGGGGGGCACAGACAACTGGCATTTCCCATGCACTGACCTGCTCAATGACAATGCCTCATCTACATTTCTTTTCTAGCGCCCCTTGTATGAGGAAGTGATGCCCAATGGTTGAGGGGAGAGGTCCCTGACTGGCTTTCTATAGAGCAGAAGTATGTGTGTTTGTGTGAGCAAAGTAATGAGAGACAGACAGAGAGTGAGAGAGAGGGAGAGAAAGAGATTTAGAGACAGAGAAAGAGAAAGAAACCCCAAATGAAGGTCAAAACCTCCTGTCATGGCTGCAGGTGGCTCATTTCCTCTGCAGGAATAGTCTCCAGTCCTGCCCACACCCCTTCAGCTCTCGCTTTCTTCACCTTACACCCACATTTAACTTTCTCTATCGCACACACATACCCTTTATTTATATATTTACACTTCAACTATCATCTCAAATTCATATAAGCTGCAGAAGGTAGTTTAAGTGTAAATTATGTGCACATAAAAATGCTCATCAGAAGATTGTAGAGTAAGGAAGTACACTATTGTCAATGACTGAAAACTGCAGTCATGACCGGTTGTATTTACACTGCTAAGATACACATCAAGATACACTTCTGGCCACGACAGAGTGCTTTCATTAAAGGCATCATTCATTTATACATTATCAAATTATACAATTTCTGTCAAACTTCAACTTTGCCTGCTATCAATTCAGACAAACAACAGAAAAGCCTGAGGTGGAGGGAAAGTATCAGAATACGGATGTCTACTCGTCTGCTTTCCATACAAAAGATCCACACACCCTCGACCCCCCCAAACTCCAAACACTCCCACTGTGCTTTTCTGCCCCGAGTTCTCCAAACGCTTCCTATGGACCACTGAGGAATGCGCCTGCGAGGTTCGGAAACGTCATTAAAGGAGTGAGGGATGCAAATGGAGGACAAAAGGGATGACATCAGGCCGATTTCACACCAGGCCCTTGGATGGCCAGACCCAAGCCAGGGTCCTCACTACGCACGGCAGATCAAAAAGACTGCTGCACATACGCAGACCGGTCCGGCAAAGCAACGAAAGGGATGGTAAAGAATGCTAATCCGCAGGACAAATATATTTTAATCTTGTTACAATACAATAGTTAATGCTGCAGCTAGTTGATGGGAAAAGAGCATCTCATATCTTACCTCAACTCTAGTGTATCTGATACAGGTGCACACCTAACAACTTTAACTCTCAAACTACACAAGACATTCACTGAGATTCAGTGGAAGACCATTCAAGTTACCTTCAAATGTTTCAAACAGAACATCCCCTGACTAATCTTTACACAATTCCATAATGAGAGAATATAGTTATAAGATGGAGTCAGGTCCATCATAACATATTTCCATAGTAATATCATAAATAAATCCATTCAGGACCATCTTCTTCAGCACCTTACCGTTTTCAGAGAGCAACACACACACACACACACACACAAATACACAGGGGTTGGTTTTTCATTTAGGGGAAAGCTCCACTGGTGGTGTCAGTGACCTCTACTGAAACCCCAGCAGGGCTCTGACATGCAAAGGAAATGAGTCTGAGTGAATGAGTGTGAGTGTGTGTCTGTGTCTATCTCCTGAGCACCTTGGTAACTCTTGATCTCTCATGTATGGAACTCCGGCAATGGGCTCCTAAGAAGTCAACTCAGAGGACAAAAGGAAGCAGAGGCATTGAAACTCCAGTCTCTTGCTTTTTCTCGCTCTGTCTCTCTCTTAAGTCTCACACACACATACCAGCACCACCACCACATGGGTTACACCAATTTAAAAAAAAAAGCCTAATGAGAAATTTTAATGAGCATGTAAGGTACAAGTATCAGTCATTGAAGTAAGTGACTGGCATGTGCACCCGTTAACAGTGATTTCAGAGTTAAATAAATATTAACAACTCTAAAGTTTAAAATAACTTCATGGAGACCACAAAATACAGTTTTTAGCTGTCCTCTAAAAAGTTTGTTTTTAATTGCCTTTAATTGTATATATATTAAAAAACAATTGTACTCATGGAGGCATAGATGAATATCTATTACACTACGGTTCAAAGGTTGTGGGTCAGCAGGATTAAAAAAAACACTTTTTCAGCAAAGATGCTATTAAATGGATGTGTGACAGCAAAGAAATTCATAAGTGAAATTCAAGTGAGTTCTTAAAATAAATTAAGTTATTTTAAACTTTTTAGACATCAGTTTCCACAAAAATATTAAGCAACACAACTACAATTTTTTCAACATTAATAATAATAAGAAAATGCTTCTTGAAAAGCAAATCAGCAGAACGATTTCTTAAGGATCATGTGACACTGAAGACTGCTGAAAATTCAGCTTTGCCTTCACAAGGAATAAGTTACATTTTATAATATATTTAAGCAGAAAACTGTTATTTGAATAGCGATAATACTTCAAAATATTACTGTCTTTACTGTATTTTTGGTTAAATAAATGCAGCCTTGGGATTTGGTATTAATAAAACAGCAGTGCTGAAAATACTCCATACGTTTCTTTTACAAGAAAACGTTAACTGACTGGCCCTGAATAAAAAAAAACGAAACAAATGTATTGTTACTTAAAAACCAAAGTACAATTAAAGTAATCTGATGCAGACATGTTCACATTTACTGTAGTGTACTTGCACATCAAAATCTTTTAAATCACTCAAGTGAGCTAGTGAGGGTTACATTTAAAGTTAGTTTAGTGTCTAGAGAAGCACACCACTTCAAAATTCTAATTAAAATAACCACACATTACAACTAGTTAACCATTTACTCAAAAACTTTAAAATCTGACTTCAATGCAAATGAGACTAGGGCATATTTAAAATCTTATTGGACAACTGAGGACATTTGGATGTAGAAGTTTACTTCTGTCATTAAACAGGGAGACATATCATTAACTAAATCTAATATAAAGTAAATCAAAAGCTCAAAGGCGTCACTGAAACAAACTGAGTGGCTGACCTTTCCAGAATGGTTACTGTCATCTTTCTAATACAGCACAGCGACTTTTGACCTTATACTGTACAACATTTGGAAACATAATTGGCCGTGACTCCAGCTAACCATGAGCAGGACAAAATTACCATTTAAAACATTCTATTCAGTTTAAAGGTCTACAAATTTTAAGTGAATGATGTGTGTATGCTAGCTCCTTCCTGATATAAAAAAACATGTCAGTACTTGTTTAAACTCAGTATCAATGCACATTAAAATCGAAAACTAAATGATTTCCTTTTTTACAATTGCGCCTAAACTGCGTGGCTGACCTTTCCAGAATGGTTACTGTCATCTTTCTAATACAGCACAGCGACTTTTGACCTTATACTGTACAACATTTGGAAACATAATTGGCCGTGACTCCAACTAACCATGAGCAGGACAAAATTACCATTTAAAACATTCTATTCAGTTTAAAGGTCTACAAATTTTAAGCGAATGATGTGTGTATGCTAGCTCCTTCCTGATATAAAAAAAACATGTCAGTACTTGTTTAAACTCAGTATCAATGCACATTAAAATCGAAAACTAAATGATTTCCTTTTTTACAATTGCGCCTACACTGCAAGCACGCACTACAAATGTAAATAATACAATCAGTAGAGTGCATCTAAAATGCAATTCATTTGCATTTACTGTCGTGGTGAGTTGTGCTTATTAAAAAAAAGCTGTATTACTGCAGCATATGGATGAGCCTTTAAGTAATAATAAAAGGACTTGGACTACAGACAAAATACTAATTTATCTAACTTGAGGCTCAATTATATCTTGATATATTTATCCGGATAATACATAAAGATCATGTTTATTAAATAAAATGACAAGTGATATATATTTAAAGAAGGCATTTGACAAATTAAACAAGCTTGAACAAACAGATCTGACATTAAGAACAATTCTAACATTGTATCACAGTGTTGATCATTTGAGCAACTTGACAAAAGAACTAGAGCTTATTGTAGCATTAACTTAAGCAAAAACAGTTCATTTTATACTGATTTTTAATATTTGCTATATATCTGTATTGATCGTATGAAGGAAGGTAAAAGCTGTTCTGCTTCAGTGATGACGGAAATAGTGAGAGAAAGAAAGTAAGAGCAGAGGACAAGTACTTTATAGAAAGTGAGGGAGAGAATAACACAGTAAAAAGAGATATACATACAATCACATTAATATTACTACCTGTATCATCTCTGCAGACACGTCATCTCTGTTCCTCTTCGCTATCCTGTGACAAACAGACAAATTCACAAAAAGAACATCAGTGAGACACATCAATGCAAATTACGAAAAATGCTGACTTGACATTCAGTGGCACCATATAAAAGTACAGCATTCAAGAGTGTAATTTTCAGTCCGACATGCAATGATCTATTCATTTGAACTGTCGAGCCCCATTTTATCATCAACTCAAGCTGGAAAATAGGGAGGGTCACATGTTTTCCACAGAATAACCTTGACATATTCTACTAACATGCTCACAAATACATTCAGAGAGACTCAAAATCAGAGAGGGCAGAGACAATGCATCTGCTCCATTATAGCATAGTCAGGGGGAGTTATATTACATCCTTCGTGGACCTGCCCTGCCTCTCTCTGGTGTGCTGGCAAAGCCAAGCACAAGACAGGCAAACAAACTGGGTCATTGTTTAGACAGTTTCTTGGTTACAACAATTTAATTAGACACTGTAGTGAGTTAAACTTTGCCATAGCATCTAAAATTACATGCTTTTGTCTACAAATTTAGAAACGTATAGTTATACGGCACATAACTACAATCGAAGTACCTTCATAAAAAGCATAATTGAGGAATTAATGGCTCAGCAAGGCAGGAGAACATGCAGTAGATGATTCTGCAAATGCTCAAGTCAATCTAAGGCATTGTATAGTATATATGAAGAGTATATTTGCAAAAACAGATAACTCCATTTCTTTAAATTCTCAAAAATCTCATTTTTTATTATGCTATCATGTTTTTATTGTGTTAACTAGCTGTATTTTTTAGTTATTTTTTAACCTAATCAAAATAACCTAAATGCAGTTTGATTTAGATTAATTGGAATGCACAATGAAAAAACATGATTTTTGAAAATGTTATCTTGAGTTATCTGTTTTTGCAAATTAACTCTTCATATTTTTTATTTATTTAGTGCAGATGGTGTAGATTTTAACGGCCCCTACAGAACACAGTCAGTACACTTAAACAGTTCAGTCGAAGCCATGCTCAAAGAATGGCGGGGAACGTAAACACCTGAGTAAATGTACACGTTTTCCAACAGCAATCCAGATTCTCCGCTCTCAATCATCTGCCATGTGGGAGTACAGCAGTGAAAAACCCTGACTACTTCCATTCATCACAAATGACATACATGTGACAGACTTCATTAAAACATTCATGACGTTTTGACTGCCATGAAATGCATTTACTAAGGCATCCCCCGTATATGAGGTAAATTACTCCTATTGCATTCTTCATGGTTACGTACAGTGGTGAAGAAAGTGTTCAGAGGTGTCTGATATGCATGATTGAAGTAGAACATCTAGTTTGATTTTTTTATCCACAGAAACTCTTAGCGGTGTGGTATGTTTCATTTTAACACAAACCTGGGCACTTTTCAATGGAAGAGCTGGCGTTGGTAGTGCCAATGTTAAAGGTTTGAGACATTTAGACTGCAAAGGACACAAGATTCCAGTTCATTTTACCTCAAAAGTGACAAAACATGGGAAAAGGCGAGCGGAGAAGATGGGTGGGGGGATTGGGGTAATGGAGGGGTGGGTGGAGAATCGGTGTTCTCTTGGCAGCTCACTGCGGCTGCCATTTTCTTGGCTCTGAGTGGCTGGTTAGAGGGCGGGGCAGGAGCAGCCACACAGAGTACGCCATAACAACCCCCCACCACCCCGCCTTTCCTACAAACCACCTCCATATCGGCTGTTCCACGGTCAGATTTATCTAATCCGCTCTGAATCATACCTGACAGAACACTCGACCATCACAGACTCTGGATCTGTTGAGTAAACTGAAGCAGCATTAGCCACCCAGCCACCCGCACAGGAACAACAACAGCGGCACTTCCTGCACTTTCAGTGAGCAAACTATATGCCCACAGCCATTCATAATGAAAGGAAAACCACTGCGTACACACAGCATTCACACCAGCATTTCAGAAAGATTTTGAAATCGCAATATTCCCGTGACCAAATTTTTCACCTGTCATCAGGTTTTGTGTATCTAACTCCCAAAAGGCACAATCATCATATTTTACCAGAGATCTTGACTCAGCATAATACAAGAAAATAAGGACAGTGATGTAGTTTTTAAAATTCAGTGCCTTCCACCTTAACAAATAAATATTTTTTCACAGTTCACGACAACATTCATCTCTGTGTGAATTAGATATGAAACCCACATAATTTTTTCCCCATAAAATAATTTAAAAATACTAGAAATAACGTATATAACTGATGTCACACATAGACTGTAGCATAATATTTACATTAACTACCATATATTTATCAATCTAAATATAATGCATTTGATATGACATTCTAATGAAGGTAATTTAAAACTTTATCCCAAAATTAAACACTTTTTTTTTTTTAAATCAATACCACCCACAAAGAAAGGCACTACAAAAAAAAATAATCTAAAGTAGTATCATTAATTCGTTTAATAAAAATACTTACAGAAAATGTGATGTCTCACAACGTGGGAAACAGGATCATTTTTTTCTGACTTGTGTCAGTAAATTTAACCAGGAATGATCCCAGTTTAAAAGTTTCAGGAAAAAAAATCTAAAAATACTTCTCTACATACTTCTAAAATCCTCAAACTACAGTGCAATTATTGACCATAGTTAACTCTAAAAACGTAAAGAGAGAGAGTAGAAACACTATATCAACAACATGAAAAAGGTCACATTATCCATTTGTTAACAGCGGAGTCTAGACAGGTCAAGGTGCATTATGTTTCTTCCCAAATGCCTCGTCTCAACATCTCCAGACCCCTCACATGAATCTCTTCAGAAGGAGGGGTCAGCAGTGGCCAAGTGCAGGCTAATCAGGGCAGAGGGTAGCGTGACCCCCCAGTGTCTCCACTTGGCTAATCAAAGAAGCCAATCTGTGTAGAGCGAGACAGAGGCATTTTGGGTTTGGGTGGAAATAATTAACTCTCTTTTCTATGCTATTTCCACCAGACACAGATGAGTCTGCGAGGCCTGTGCTGCGGAGGGTACTGTCCAAGTCTTCTATGCTAAAATTAGTTTTATTAACTTACCATATTTCACAGAGGAAGATTATCATTATTTTTTCCTTGCGGAACAGCACAGCCGAATCACTCCGATATTAAAAGTGTGCAGACATATAACACTTACGCTTTTTTTACACTTTAAACAAAATCTATTGTGGTGTAAAACAATTGGTAGAATTTATCATTATTTTCACTTCAATACTTATATTTCATTTTAAATTTCACCTTTCTGCTATGATGCATTCAAAAAACAAACACAAAGATGGTCTCTGAACTAATATAATATGTTTTAATAAAAAGCAATAATTATTATAACCATGCATAAAAAATTGAGTTAAATATAAATAAATATATTTTCACGCTGTTTCTATGTACATATAGTGAAAAAATAGTGTTGATGCTTTAAAGCAAATAATTTGTTTAATCAAGCGTCTTCAAACTTGCATTAAGTGTGAAAGGCATTGTTAATAATGCAGCGTTTATTCTATTGAATAGTGTCCAGTTACCAAGAGAAATATAATATAATATAATATAATATAATATAAACAGTGTATAAAATAAAACACGTAAAAACACAATAAAACGGTGCACATATAATTTTAGCTCAAATATTTTGTTTTTGCTTGCACTACCAAACCATAAAATATATAAAAAAGAAAATCACAATGCACAATAAGACCATTTGCATGACTTCTTATACTGAAGATGACTGTGAAGTACAGCTGATTGAAAGTTGCTGCCACATGTCAAAAGTCTGTCAAGTCAATTACATTACCTCTTTTGAAGTATAAAAAAAATATTGTGGAATTTGATGGACATCCACACAGCTGGAAGGCCAAAGACAGCATGTGTTTTCTTACTGCATATTTGCCTGAAGCACCCAGTTAATGAAAGTCTGCGGCAGCATCTTTATTAAAGCGGCGTGAGCGGGGGGAAATGACTAGAGAACATGAAGAGACAAATGCACAAAAATAGCTACATAATCTTTTTTGTGTGCTAACTGACATAAGAATTTTTTTTTTTTTTAATCTCAGGTTGAAGCATGTAATGTGTATGTAATATTTAGTTATACATTTCTATAAGCACATACTGTGATAAATGAAACAGCCTTTCATTCATGATTTCTAATATGCTCCCATTAAAAAGAAGGATTCTGATTGGCTAGAGAGGATTGCATCATTTTAAGGGCGGTGCCAAACCTTCCTCTCTGCATAAGTTTTAGAAACATATATCACAACATTACACAATCACTGATATTACAGAAAGCACAAAAGCCAAATTATAATGGATTACATAAGAGATGGTGGCATTTCATAATGTGTCACACATATTCTGGACATTTATTAGTATGTATAATTCATCACGAAAAATAAATAAATCAAATCCTTATTTACTGTGATGCTTACTGGTTGGACATTGTAGATAAACTATACTGCTAACTGTGATAAGTGCCAGTTTTAAATAGTAAAACTATAGATACTAGACTCAAAAGCTAGAAAATTATTCTTTATCAGAATTATCACTCATAATAGTTTTAGCTGTGGTTTTGTTCATATAATAGTAAGTTTTTTTTTTTCCTTACATGACACCTTTGATTTTTGCTATGGCTATTTTTCCCTGTGGCTCCTAAAGTAACCCAAGGATTAAAAAAGGGTCTTATTTTATGCATATTTATTCACTCATTAAGCACGTTTGACAATTTCTGTACATAATTAAAACACACATTCCAAAGCCGCCAGAATCACCAAAAAAGTATGTCAGAAATTAGGCTAAAGTTGAAGGTAGATGCTTACTGGTTGGACAATAAACTAGACTCTAAAGCTGACTATCTTGAGAGGACATTGATGCATGCTTATATAAGACTGCTTGTTATGGAGGACTGCTTGTTAAAGATTTATCAGCAAATAAGTGTCTAAATTTCGATGGCATTTTGGAGGGAAAAATTGAGGTGTTGCGGACATTTGTTCTAAATTTTTTTGTGAGACATGCACTGCTTATAGCACAAATCACACACCAATGAAACCTCATTTTCTGGTTTGTAAAAACGCTTTAAAAAAATGTGCATTCTGGAATGGATTCTTGAATGTGTGGTCTTGTTTTTTTTTTTGTGTGTGGAAATTTACATTTTCAGAATGGAGATGGAGATCTTTCTAGACTACTATATTATTTCGATAATCAGTCAAAAGAAAAAATAATAAAACTCACACTTTATCCTTAGCATTAAACATTTAAATGAAGCTCGATTTCAAATCGCACATCCTGTTACAAAATTCAGAGATATAAAAACAGTCTTCCATCTTGCTGCAGAGAACAACTAAGAGTGTTACATTCTGTTTAAAAAAATACTTGCAGCTAAGATAAATTACAAGTGCTTTTTTACTGGTGCCCACAGACACTCCAACTTCATGGAGCATTGGCTGGAACAGGTTGTTCTTCATGAACTTTCTGCTACAGCTAGAGGCCAATTATGAGCACACAAATGCACTGCTATATATAAGAGTTAATGTTAATTACAGTTAAACTATTTGTATTAAAGTTGACACCTCCTTTGAAATCCACCTTTTAAATATGAGACTATTAGAGTAATGAGAATTTAGGGCCAAATGTGCTTAATTGTTATGAAAATAATGTCAATGCAATGCAAACCTTTCTTTAGGGTTTTGCAAACGGTTCATTTTATTTATGCTAAATTAAATTTGTTATGTTTTCTTTTGAATTTTGGGTGAAATGTGACAAACATTTTTTTGTTGTGATATTCACCTTCGGGTATAGTTGATGTCTAAGCACTTATTATTAACATCAAGATTTTAGGTTAAAATGTATATGTTATGAACAAGGCCAAAAATAGCAACTTATGCACCTGTTCACCTTTTCTTAACTTCACAAGTTCATTTAAAATGGTCCTACAGTCTGAAAAAAAATGAAAATGTAAAAGTATCAATATTTAATTGTAGTGTCTCTATTATTACAAGGTCAACAAGCAGCAAGTAATAACAGAATTAGCAAAATGCTTTAGTAGGAAATAGTCGGAAATTTCAACTTTACATAAGGATTTTATGTCAGCTACCTTAATTCACTGTATACCAGCACAAAGAAAGCATATTTAGAAGGAATATTTCACACAAAAAATACACTTCTGTCATCATCTATTCACAGGAGACATACATTTGATTGGCCAGCCTAACATTCTAAACTGTCATTGGCTATCCTCAAAGTCAGAGACGAAACCATTAATAAAACCAGATATATCGGTTTGAATCACATCAGTTATACTATGTTGGAAGTAGGGATGTAACGATTAACCGCGAGCCGTTTGAAAATCGATTCAAATATGTGACGA
This sequence comes from Sinocyclocheilus rhinocerous, assembly GCF_001515625.1. NCBI lineage: Eukaryota > Metazoa > Chordata > Actinopteri > Cypriniformes > Cyprinidae > Sinocyclocheilus > Sinocyclocheilus rhinocerous. Next base: position 533,383 of record NW_015659923.1, on the reverse strand, counting down.
TTCAAATCGGTTGAGATGCCAAACAAATCGCAATTCATTTAGGGGTAGGAGTTTATATGAATGTATGTCTGCCACATTTCATTTATAATTTGTCTTAAATCTCATTTTGTAAAAAAATAAATAAATAAATCGTGAATCGAATCAAATCGTGACTTGAGTGAATCGTTACATCCCTAGTTGGAAGCATTGAATATTTAATGTTTGACAATGTTTTAGTTTAATTTGTTTTCCCTTTTCTCTGATCTGTGCATCTCATACCTTTTAGTGGTTTAAAAAAAAAAGCACAAACAGATACAAACTGGGAAATGGTAACCACCACGCAGTATATAAAATCGAGAAAACCCAAATTTCATGATTGTTTCATTGAAATTGATGTGGCTGGAAAGTTTTTTTTTTTAATTATTGGGCTTGAGCCTACTTGAAGTTATTGTTATAAAATCTAACTTTCCTGATGAGATTCTAACACCAGCACATGCTCATGAATATAGAGTAAGGTCAGCAGCAGTTTATTCCCTGTGTGCAACGATACACCAACATTAGCCAGACTCAAACTGTGAGTTTCATTCTGCTAGCCTTGTTATAAGAGAAATGCTGTCAACTCTGAATACATTGCTGATTCACTCTCACCTGAACAACAGCAGCATAACACAACACAGCATGACTAATCACCGAATATCTAACCCTCCTTCCAAAAGACATTCATGATAACATGTCCACAAAAACATATCAGTCTACTTCCCCTATTAAACTAGTAGTGAATACATAAAAATGACAGACAGAGAGGCAGACAGAAAGAGAGAGAGGTCATCACTAATGAGGGAAGCAGGTGACCCCTGCAATTCAACAGTGATCCTATCAGCTTCCTCTGTGTTGCAGGGGTTAATCCCCTTTAGCCACTAATTGATAGGAGATAACATGATACTATTACCAAGGCCCTATTTGCTGCAACCCCTGCACTCTCACACGTTGAGTGTCAGTGGGAGATCAGACGTGAAATTGATATTTGGGATGTGCGCGGCTCTTTCTTATCGAAGAGTTGCAGTGTTCATTTGGTGTTTGTGTCACAGACCCTTTGCTGGGATTAACCACTTGGCCTTCACTGTGACCAGTTCATTTGGTTTTCAACCTATCAACACATGCTTTAGCAGAACAGCACCAAAACGAAAGAACCGTTAATGAGTCCGAATGCTTAGACTGGTTGGCGAGCCTTAGCACCTGACAGAATAAAAATAGGGGTCAAGGTTAAATCTTAGCTTCACCTCTTGAGATCAATCAAAACAGCGCTTAGGCAAGAATATACACAGCAAAATACAGTATGGTGGTATCAAACAAATGAAGATGACCCTTTAACTGCTTTAACTGCTCGCATATGAAGCGATATTTGACATATCCGCAGTCATAGATGTGTGCGTTTCTCAGTGATTTAATGTCAAATAGTGGCATACAGGAACTCGTCGGCATCATTCAGACTAATTAAAAGGCCATTAAGCGATCAGCAGCTGGGAAAAAGGAAAAGTGTGTGTGTGAGTGAGTGAGAGAGATGAGATTTCATTAAAATACTATCTATGCCTTTAGGGTGAAATGGAATAAAAAAATGATTAATAAATCATTCAGACAGCTTAGGAAACATGCATATAACTATAAAAAAAATACAAATAAAAAGTGAACAAATAACATCATGCATATAGCTGTTTGCGATGAGAAAAGGAAGCAGAATTCATCTGAAAATCATTGTTTTTGAGTTCCACAAAAGCCTGAACAATGTTATTCAATTTTAAGCTTTTGAATTACAGGCTGATCGAAACATCCAAATGAAATACCAAAGAGTTTAAAATTCACCCAAGGTGAACAATGCGTAATATAATGCGCTCGCAAATAGCATCAGCAACTATGAAAAGCCATTAAAGTGGAATAAAATTGTACAAGGACACAGCACTTTAAAAAGTCATTCACTGTTCACACCTAACAAAGCCAAGCTGTGTGTTTTGGCCTTACATTCTGTAAACAGAAAGTGAGTTGAATCAGTAAAATACAAGGACTTACCAATCATATGTGCAGGAGTTCCAAATTAAACCAAATGAACTACCCTCAGCGATGACTGGCATTTCATCTGGCATAGCCTTGAATCAGCTAATCGCTGGCCAATGCCAGCATATCGAATCTTAAGTTTACTATCCGGTTCAAATAATTATGAATGCTAGGAAAGGACTGACATGATGGCATGAAGTTCTTGTGCCAATTCTCAAGACGAATGTTATAAATTTTACAAAGTATCAGCGACAGTTAGACATTAAGCATGCTTTGTTTTAGCCTTCTTAAAGTCATTGAATAGATTTTATGCATAAAAGAATTCATGTAAAATTCTAAAAATGATATAAAACCTTCAGTACTCTTGAATATTTCTGTGAAAAAGTATTAAAGAAACATAGTGCTAATATTTTCAGTGTAGACAATCATGCAGATATAAAAGCAAACCATTATATATAAACGTGGAACAAAATGGAAATTGCAAAAGGATGTGTGACTTTCATTGCAGCAGTACATAACATTTGAGCATTTTCACTCTGTGGGTTTGTTTCTGTAGCAAACAACATTTTAGAAAATTTTTTCCCCACTGTTCTTACCATTTTTGTCCTCGCACAGTATATCCAAAATGACAATACAGTATTAAATAACGTTTCAATTACAACTGTTAACACTTTTCAAAGATTTATATGTTAAACGTTTATTATATATTATCAGCGCTCAGAAGTTATACAAACACACAGGGCACATTTGAACAGAAATCATTCCTATATACAATTTGTTTTACAAATGTTATGTTCAAACTTAAAATGCGTTTCATAATGTTTCTCCTAAATGTAGCTATACCAATAATCACGAAAACACCCCTCATAAGTTTCGCATTTCGAAGCTTTTCCAGTTACGAGCAAGATTTCAGGGCCAATGGGTCACTCAAGAGACCGAATCTTCCAGAACACTGTGTACCTCAGATACTGAAGCACAAGGCCACAAATCCACCCTGCAACACGCGAACACACACAGACACAGTGTCAATGCCACCTTTGTGGCTTTATACACGCTCTACACTTCAAACCAGTCTCCTTCATATCATATTTGTATCACATGAATCCATCAAATGTTTTTTAGCAATACAAATAGACACTGTGATATCAAAGCAATTAAAAGAATGTTTTTATTACAATAACAACAATAAACACAATACTTACAAAAATAATTCAGTCTACACGATAAAACAGTCTAACTTAAATTTACATCATGAATACAAGACAACACTGATTTATAAAAATTAATTTAACGTTAATAATAACAATTACTGTATTTACACCAACGGACAAAACAATAATTTTAACAATCACGGGAATGCTTCAAAAATAATGCGAAAACACTTTTCAAAATATATCCTTTTTTGCTCAATTTATTTGCTTCAGTGAACATTTACTACAAAATGTGCACATATTTTTATTTGCCCTGTTCACAACACAAATACTGAGACACAGTGAAACAATCATCTTTAGAGATACTAACTAATGATAGAGATAAGAATCATTAAACAGAATATTCTAATGCACGAGAACATATAAAGAATTTGAAATTAATGCTTTAATAAATACATAAAATTAAGGACACATTCAAAGGACTAAAATTTTGGACAAAAAAAAAAAAGGTTGAATCCTGCTAAAGCAATCTGTAATTTAATATATTTTAGGGTCAAAGGTATCTGGCATTTTAGGTATCTGTCTAATTTGCTACCCGAGGGTTTAAAAAAGAAAAAACTAAACACAGCATAGTTATACACCTCAGTAATATACAATAAAATAAAACAAATAACATTTCACAGCGGATTAGAGCACATCATCATTTACCAGTAAAATCCCGAGGGCCTGAAGGCACCATTTTATTTGGATATTATTCAATTCACTTCAAGTTTATTTGTATAGCGCTTTTTACAATACAAATCGTTGCAAAGCAACTTTACAGAAAATTAAGTTTCTACAATATTTAGTATTATGATTTTTTGTAACTAACTAACAAACATGTTACTTATATCAAATCCAGAAATGAGTTTAAAAAGCAGATTAAAATCTTTCTGTACGTGGCCAGGAAAAAAAAAGTACAATCTAAAAATGTCACAATAACATCTATGCAGAAGATCAAAAGTAGAACTATAAAAAAGCGCATTTGCTTCAATTTGAGACTGATAAACTAGGCACCCAAAGCACGATTCATATCATTCATATCATATCATCTCCTATAAACACAACAAATGCAATCGAAGCAAATTTCGGGAAAATGTATCACATTCGGGTAACAAATGAACATCGAATGGCAAAACATAGCTAAATATTGCAGGCGATGCCTCAAGTCAGAACTGATTCACGCTGCAAATTCTGGTACTGTGGAAAGGGAATCCATCTTCCTCTGCAAAACTCCTCCCTAAAATGGAGGCAGCTGTCCTAATACATCCAATGTCTCGCTCCAGCACTTGGGTACAGCTTTGAGAAGAGTCAGACGTTACGCTGCCATCAGCACGAGGACATGAGTAAAAGGAAGAAAGCAAGTAAGCCAGGACAGCCACCAAAAAGAGAGAGGCTCTGTGTTTTGGCTGCCTGCCAAGCTTTTGGCGGTTTATTTTTTGTCAGTAGTTTTGCCAAATGCCTTTGAAGTCTACGTACTGTCCTTAGACTAACCATACCTTAGGCTACCTAAAATCCAAATTTTTTTTACTAAGAAAACAGACTAAACGCCAAACCACGGTGAATTAAAACGCAGTCATCCACCGCAAGCGAGAATCTCACGCGCAAAGACGGGCCTTAAATTGCCGGATAAACAGCAGCCGTCTTGGCGCATGGCTGTATGCTTTTAACCGCGCTGTATACAGTCCAGACACGCTGATAGATATACTCACTGCAGCACAGTGTTTTGGCATCACGAGTTCATGGGGTTAATGAGAACCCGTGCTCACGTGAGCACAGGTGCGTCATCTGTCTGAAGAGATGATCGCGATAAACTCTTTCTTCATCCCGCCGAACGACATGCGCTAACATGTAATCACATTAAAATGACCACCCTGCAGCCGACCAGCGGTTTACATGCGCCGTCCTGTTTGCTATGATTAAGCAACATCGCACAGTTATATTCATGAACAACACAATCACCATAACAACGGCAGACTGTATCAGACAAAAAGATTTGCGCCCCGCCACGATCATCTTACCTGTGAATTAATGAACTGTCTGTCTGGTGAAAAACATGGAATAAAACTTTGAAATGCGCTACAATATACTCTAATTTTCAAGCTACGATCAGACTACAGTGTTGGATGATTGTATAATTCCGCTCTGTCTCCCTTTGTTTTTCTAATGACTATGAGCGAGACTCTGGATAAACTCCATCACCATTTTTATCAGTTTCAGACAGACTCCAGACACTCTCTGGCCACTCGCGTGTCGTGCACTGTCTGCGCAGCGGCTTCGCGAGCGCTGGCGCGCCACAGACAGACAAGCTCCAGACCAATGGAGTCCCGAACTGGAACATGGTATCCAATAACAGCAGCCCAAAAATCATAACCTCTGAATGACTCCCCGGATGGATGCAGAGAGAAAATAATCTTTAGGAAACGCAGTCAAAGAAATATGATCGGAGGTGGGATGAATCCGGTTTATCCTGCAGGCATAACGCTTGCTGATATGGATATAAACTCTTGAGTCGTAGGAGAGAAGGAAACGGCATAATAATGCGTTACTCTGCGCGCAGACACTCTCTGGCCACTCGCGTGTCGTGCACTGTCTGCGCAGCGGCTTCGCGAGCGCTGGCGCGCCACAGACAGACAAGCTCCAGACCAATGGAGTCCCGAACTGGAACATGGTATCCAATAACAGCAGCCCAAAAATCATAACCTCTGAATGACTCCCCGGATGGATGCAGAGAGAAAATAATCTTTAGGAAACGCAGTCAAAGAAATATGATCGGAGGTGGGATGGATCCGGTTTATCCTGCAGGCATAACGCTTGCTGATATGGATATAAACTCTTGAGTCGTAGGAGAGAAGGGAACGGCATAATAATGCGTTACTCTGCGCGCGACCGTAGCTTTAAACAGTTGTCTGGTTTACATCACCAAAGGATAACTTATTTAATAAAAATAGTGTATTTTTATAGGCATCCAGTTTGATGTGTTTATATTAATTAAATTTTTAAGAGTAATAGTATAAATATAAAATAATAGTAGGATGTTGGCATTTCATAATAGCTAATATAGCCTATTAGCATATTAAATGATTAAAATATGCTTTGTGTAATTTTTGATCAATTTACAGCATTTGGATAGCTAATTAGTATACACAAACAAAGATCTGATAAAATGATTTGTGTTTTTAAACACTTTATTATTTGATCTTAATATTTTTTGACACTGTTGAAACTAAAGCCAAAACCGAATCTTTGCTAGTTTAACTAATTGTTCCACTAAGTGCTAATGATAAAAATAGAATAAAATAAAATAAATAAAAAAGTTGGGGTAAAGATCAAATGTAACATTTTTCTTTGTATTTTTTTTAATTAGACTATGATGGAGTAACTTTTTAAAGCATTGGTGAGACTCATCACTTACAAATTCGACCTTTTTTGTTAAGCTAAAACTTCCCAAACTCTAACTAGTGAAATTGAATTTTGAAATGAATTTGACATACTTAAAAATCACATGTAGTAGGCTACAAACATCAGTCAAATGCCTAGTCAGGGTGATATGGAATATTGAGAACAAAAACAAGATTCTGCCACTGCCAAGGTTACTTATAGAAAATAATACAACAATGAAATCAGTAAAAAATTTATCCCAACTTTACTGAAAAAAGTACAAGCAGCTGCTTGCACAACACACATTCTGTAAATACAATTAGCCTAAATACAATTACCTCAAAGTTTGTTAAATGAGGAGGTTCTGTTTAATATAGAGTTTGTTTAATTTGGAAAGCTTGAAATAACGTTATGAAAATGTATATTGCAACTTCCATAATCCCCTATCCAGTAAGAAAAATATCTGCTACTTACTGTAGGCTAACAGCTATGCTACTTGATCTTATTTGACACATAATCATCACCTCAGTCTGCTTTGTCTATAACCTACTGAGACCCAAATCTTTACCCCAAACACCTATTAATCAACAACCAAGCATTGATGGAGAATGTGAAGGGAGAATGCATTTCTGAATACTTCACTTATTGTGAATAGCGCTATACAAATAAAATTAATTGGGCTTATTGGCTAAAAAGATACGCATATTAAAATTTAAAGCAAATTTCTGTCACGCCAAACTGAAGTCTGTCTACCCTTCAGCTTCACCCTTATTTGGAGTATACGGTAACGCTAAATAAGTCAGGCTGGGCTGTAGAGACGCACACCCATCACATCATACCCATGATGCAGCGCGGCTCAGTCCGGTCGCCATGATTCCTGTGCAGATGTTTTCAGAGCTCAGACTGAGGAGATTTGACGCTAAGCTAACGGCCTGAAGCTCTGCACTTAAACCAGTTTCAATGCACTTATCGACGTTATAGAGAGATACCAGAGTCTCCAAGATAACATACAGTCTTGGGTTATGGCGACCAATGTCGGGGGTATGATATATATGTAATATTAATTTACACTTAGGTTAGCTCCCAGCTAGTGCTAACGAGGTAGCTGCTTTTGTTTCATAATTTGCTGAGCTTCTGAGATCTGCTGTTGGTTTAAGTTACAGATTGAACACAGTTTACTTTGATGTCACGACTATCTGTTAGGATGTTTTTTTAACTCTATGGTGTGTCATATTGATGATCGTGAGTTATTAGCAGACGTGCATTTACATATTTCTACTCATTTGCGGTTGCTAACTAGCTAGCTGAAGGGTTGCAATGAATGCGCAGCCCGTGTGTTAGTATGCACAATGCAACGAATGATGTATACTTGGATAGTGATTTTGACATTTAAATGGTGGATGAAGAACAGTTGTGTGTAGCACCATGAGGTTGGGTCTGTATGGTTATATAAGCATCTGTAACGTTAGCGCTGCCTCTTCAGACAGCAGGACTTGTTTTATCCAGGCCAGAGATGCAAATGATGTGTTTTGAGAAGATCTCTATTTCAATAAAAACTGGATAGTTCTGTCACTCTGTAATAACACGTACGAGTTTGTGTGTTGAATGTAGGCGTGATGTGTGTTGTAGTGGTTTATTACAGAGACCAGGGTCAGTTCTTGTAAATCCCTTTAACCTGTCAATCCTACACCACTGTCAGCTGCAAGGTTGCAGATCTGATTTTATATATCTGTATTTGATTTGGATTACATGCAAATGTGCTTACCAGTGAACATAATTATGCTTTAAATTGGTAGTCGAGCAGCCTAGAAAGTAAATATAACAAGAACTGCACTTCATACAATCTTCCAGTGGCTTCTTTAAAATAACATTTGTACAGGGTAATGTTTTTTTATTTGGGAATACTGAGCTGATTATATGATAAACAGCTGTTGCCAAATTGATGGTTAAACCCAAAATTAAAATTCTGTCATAATTTACTCACCCTCATGATGTATAGGCTATGACTGACTGTGGTGGTACATAAAAGATGATATTTTAAGTAATGTGTTTTTGTTTATGTAATGGATTTCAGTGGTCACCGGTCTTTGGTTTCCAAACATCAACATTTCTTTTGTGTTCTGCAGAAGTCATACAGGTTTGAAGTGACATGAGGGCAAGTAAATCATCACAGAATATTTGCTTCAAAGAGAAATTGCTGCTTCAGAATCTTGAACCCTAACATCTCTATATGATATAATATAGTGTGTAATGAAAGCTTAATGCGTTTCATTCTCTTGTCTGTGTGTAGATGATGAGTTTGATGAATATGATAAGCCTGGTGCTGAAAGGTCAAGAAGACGGAGAGGAGAAGATGACGACTTGGAAAGGTAAGTGCTCACTGTCTCATTGCTGGCTTAGTTTTCATGTCTCTATTAGGCAGAATGAAAAAGACGAATAAAGAGAGCATCAGTTTACCAGAAGCACAATAGCATTCCAGCAAGAGTCTTTAGAGGTTGGGTGATGTCTACCAAATTGGCATAGGACGATGTCTATAGTGAAACATCGCGTTGGACAATGACATCGGGGGAGGGATGGTGGTGGTGGAGGAATCATGATGCCGGCTCAACATCGTGATGTCATCAGCCATCGGCGATGGACGATGGCATCGTCTATCGGCCCAACCCTAGTCTTTCATAGTAGGGGTGGAATGGTTCAACTTACTCACGGTTCGGTTTGTCTCATGGTTTTAGAGTCACGGTTTCGGTACGGTTCAGTATGTGCTATGTTTAGGGAAAAACTATACTGTCAAATAAAAATAAAGAAAATAAGAATAATCTAACTACAAGCAACAGCACAAATAAATACAATAGAGTAAAGATACAAATAAAATAAACAGTAATTTTCTGTTTTTTTTTAGGTAGGTCTAGCATTAGTTTTTAGGTACAGAAATTGAATAAAGTAATGAAATGTAAAACAGCATTGCATATTTGCAATGCTGCGAATGAGCGCAGCATTGCGCTTCGTATGAGCGCATGCACAAATCTTCTCACTGCGCGCGTGAGCTCGCGTCCTCTGGCTCTTAAATGTTTAAACTGGCAAAGCTTACATGAGTTTAGTTTAAACACAGATATCAACGTGTGCTGTTCAGGTCTCACCTGTGCGCGCGCGCTTTCAGCAGCCGGGTGATGACGGAATAAATGACTGCTCATATTCCAGCATACGTTACGGCATTCGCATTGAACAAGAGTGAATGGTTTGTGCACGTTTTTTTTTTTTT
>NW_015659923.1:517134-523328 GCF_001515625.1 Sinocyclocheilus rhinocerous | reverse complement strand
GTGTTATTTATAACAAACCATATTACAGATGCATTGTCAGATTTAAGTTGAACCGCGGTCTTAGCGCGTGCCGAACCGTGTGTGGAGAACCAGAGCCGGTGTTGTGCCCAAGTCTGACCCCCGCCAGATTATAAGATTATTAGGGGCAAGGTTAGGATTAGGCAATCAGGTAGTGATTTCAATGAGGGGGGTAATTATTTGCCAGGGGGTTGAAAATGGGCACAACACCGGTGCCAGCACAGCACTGATGAGGGGGCGGCTGAGGTAACAAAAGGGCTGGAAGTTTTTTTTTTTAACCGCAAGGTCTAGAGACGTGTTTTTAGAAGCTGAATTTCTTTGAACTTAAGCGCCGTGTTTTAGAATGATGTGTTATGCGCGAGAAGCTGCTATAAAGACCTGAGACGAGCGCAGCATTCAAACACACATTCAAAGACGTCCGTAGCACATTTAGTTTGAACATTTAGTTACAATGGGAAAAGTACCGCAGAGGAACGAAAAATACGTTCTGAGTGAATGACCCTACTAAAAGGTACTTAGCAAATACAGATGGCAGAGTAGCCATTGAATAAAACAAAATCGCATAGGCAACAAATTCGGAAATATGACATCCAGGAAATAATATGTCTTAGGCAGTAGTTTTACCAAGTGATACCACCATAACCACCAGCAATACTTAATTGTGTCTGCTTTACAATGAAACACAAGCTTATTGCGACCGATTCCCTGACATAACACATTCATTGCGACCCATTTAACAGATGTATCATTTTAAGTTAGAACAACTTGAAAAGCAACAAACAATAACAATACAGCGAAATAACCAACTAACTACGATCATCTAGCCATCTATTAAACATTAAAGAATTATTTCATCATACCTTTAGCTTACTCAGTAGTGCTGCATTCTTAGTTGAACCGCTTGCGCAGAAAGTTTGTGTGTCAGATGTAACAATTAAAATGCGACTTTGTGAAACGGACTATCATAAGTATCATCATATTAATGCTAGAAAGCCTATGCATTTGGAAACTGTATTTTTTTTTAAAAACAAACCATTATATTTCATAAATAAAATCTATTTTCACACTCATCTTGAGTGAGGGGCGACGCCCCCCCGTGTAGCCGGCCCTGTGGAGAACCGTACGGTTAGATTTTTTCCCGCGAACTGTTCCACCCCTTTTTCATAGCATTCAAAATGTATCACACCAGCATAGATATAGACTTTATTGTTTGCCATGGGGTGTGGTGTTTTGCAAAGCAAATTAAGTTGTTGCTTTAATATCTTGCTTTGCTCTGCTGAAATGGTATCAGGCATTTCAGAGATTTATTGTGAAAGCTCCATATTTTTTTATCATATTTATCAATTCACAGTGATTTGGAGGAGGGAGACTTACTTGAAGAAGATTGGCTGTCATCAAAAAAGGTAAACAAGTGATTTCCATCGTTGCCAATTTCTTTCCCCTCTGCTTAAACTTATTTTTATAGCTGTTGTTTTTTCAGTTGCTGCCTTTCTCAATGTTTTTTTAGGCAATTTTAACTGATAGGAATACATAAATTGTTGTTCAGGTGTACTTAATATTCAAGACTTATAAGGCCAACAACATGTGTAACAATCTCACCAAAATATCAAGTGTATTAAGCAGAAGATTTTTAATTTCTTTTTTTGTCCACCCCAGAACCCCTCAGAGATGTCAGATGAAGAGCTAAATGATGACCTCTTACAAAGTGATGAAGAGGACCAAAACGCAAGGTACCCTAACAAAAACCTACAAATAAAACCCTAGGCATTTCAAAATCTGTAAGTGATCTTGTATTGCTGTTTTTGGTCACTTCTTTGCCTGAAAAACATAAGCTGTTGGATCGTTTAGACAAGAGACATGAGTGAAAATTCATTACTAAGATATGTTTTCAGTTGTTGTATACAGAATTGGGTTTCCAGATAGACTTTTGTTGTTGTTTTTAATGTTTTTTTTTTTGTTTTTGAGTACAAGACAGTAAGTAATGTTGTGTCTTTTAATGTACCCTATTTTGTGCTTGTGGTTATATTGCTTGGTTTGCTTGTTTTGTATACAAGTACTTTTGTGTTACTGTTTTATGAGCACTGACTGAAAGTGCAATATGAAGAAAATTTAATTGCTATTAGTAACTGCCAAATTGCAAGACATGTCTGGTCACATTATCACATTATGGTGACGTCTTTGATTTGCCCTGGCAATATGTAGATTAAAAAGATTTGTTTTAGAAGACCGATATGACACTCATATCAGTGTAAACGTTCAAAATGGTCTTTTCTTTTGGGTTAATTGTCAAATGACTAATTGCGGATCTTCTAAAATGACAAAATTATAATTGGTTTAAGCTACTGCTTGCTAAATCTAAAGATGAGATGCTTTTTATGTTTGAGTTCCAAAATAGTCTGCAGTATCCCAGAATAGCCTATATTAAAAGTATTTTCCCCTTTTTACTTTATTATTGTTGCACAGAAGAACGTATGCTTAAAATGAATATAAAATACAGAATTACCTAAACTGTTCACTTTTCAATTTGTGGGGTCAAAATTGCCTTCACCCCATAATTTATGCAAAGCTTCAGTGCTCTAAAATCAATAGAGCAGTTCATCCATAACATAATTAGAGATGACATTGAACTAACTTTGACACCTTCTGCCCTAATCAAACGGCTTTCTTTTTTGCAATATAAAAAAAGAGTTTAAAATAGCAATTTTAGGTGACACGCTTCACTTCAGTCTCTAATATAGTTATTGTGGTAACCCAAGGGCAAGCTCAACAAAAATCAACAAATTAATCACTTTATTGTCCAGAGTTTAACACATGTTTGTCTGTTGATGTCTTTGTGTCTAGTGGTCAGGGTGAGGTTGTGAGTTTAAATGCCACACTGGGTCTGGGCACGTCGGGTCACCTTCAAGATGAAGACCCTGATGGAGGTGGATATACCGAATACGCCTATGAAGAGACAGAGGGCGGCCAACCGGGTTTCTCTCAGGGTGGGGAGTATGAAGGAAATGAGTACCAAGGAGAAGATGGAAGGGTGGAATACACAGGAGACCAGAACTGTGAAGAATATCAAGATGAAGTGCTGGAACTACAGATCGATGAGCCACTGGATGATGACTTTCAAGTAAGTAACGCTTTCTCTTGCTATCTCTATTGCTTACATACACTCTCCATAATCCCCCACCACATTTCCTCCACGTCTGCAGCCTGACACCTCATGCTTTGTGACCCTCAGGCCTCAAGGTTTTGTTCAGGGCGAGACTCTTTTCGCAGTCTTTGTTCAGCAGATGTCCTGCCAATCTGTGCTGGCTAATGGGAAGAGCTCTCAGACAGGATCTGATAAAGTTGGCTGTAGGTGAAAAGATTATTGACCTTGAAAGTAGTCTTTAGCAAGCATGACACAGGCTCATGATTGATGAGTTGTGTGCTTCCTGTACATGTTTATTTATTTATTTGCTTAGATCTTAAAAGCACACAGTTCACCCAAAAATGAGAATTTGAGACCCAAATCATTCAGATCAATTTTGTGAACTAATTAATTGAAAAGATCCTACTAAAAATGACTATTCATTTATAAATCAGACATCAGACAAAGTTAGTAAGATGAAAAACAAGGAACTGGAGATTCTTAATGCAATCCCAAGTGATAGAGTCTTGAGTAGACTGGATGCTGTCTGACCAGATTGACTAGAGGCCAATCTGAGTAAAAATAGATTGCCACTTTCCCAATCTATAGACGGCTGTCTTAGGTCAGATGCAATTTTTTTTTTTTTTTTACAGGAATTTTCTACAACGACTACTATTCCCAGCTCTATGCTAATAAGAGGCATATTCAAAATTCCTTAAAGTGTGATTGTGTCAACAGTCATGGGAAGGTATTTTGTTGTATATATAAAGGTGATAAACTACCTTTGCCAGCTGTTTGAAGAATATTTTCATTGCTTAAACTCTGCTTGAAATTCTCTGCTGAAGTTCTGTTGTTTGAGCATATGATGTCTCTGTTTACAAGGTCGCTTACCTGCTGAGGCTTAGCATCTTTGTGTTTACAGTTATCCAGAGTTAATGTGTGGAACGGTTTAAAGGATTAACTATTTGCCCTGTAGGTGGTCAGTTCCTGTGCTGTGTGCAGGAAACATGTCATAGTCATTTAGGTCTGTCCGACTTGGTGTTATGCTTGGTATACAGTTCTTAGCACATGAGACCATGATCACAAAAATAATCTTCTATTCATTCAATAATCTTACATTCATCACCAATGTCAAAACACAAATGTTTTGGCTCAAGGCCTTCTTCAGTGTGTTGAACAGTTCAGTCCCTCCACCCACTTTTTTAAATCATTAATTCCAGTGATGTCATCATTCATTAGCCAATGTACAGTCTAGGGCTGTGCAAATAATCGAATGTGATTTTCATGCGCATCTCGTCAGTAAAGCCGGTTCTGTGATTAGTAGTAAATCTCCAGCACGTGCTTTCAGATGGAGTGGCATTTACTACACAGAGCCGTAGTTCACTGACAAGCTACTCAAAATCGCGTTCATAATCACAGGCTCATTATCGGCAATGAATCGCATGCGATTATGAACGTGATTTTGCGTAACTTGTCAGTGAACTACGGCTCTGTGTAGTAAATGCCGCTCCATCTGAAAGCACGTGCTGATAATTTCCATTTGTATACAAATCATCACATCCACCTATACACTATATAATATATACCCATGACTAGAACATGAATTATATAGGATCCCATATTTATCCCATAATTATTTATTAGTAGGGATAAATATGGGATCCTATATAATTGAAAAAGTGTAAAAAGCTTTTTTCTTGTATGTTTTTGTATTACATACTGAGTTTTGTTTAAAAATTGAGATTTGTGCTAGAAGTTGAGATTACGAAGCCAAAACTGGCATTTTGATTACATTTCTATTAAATTGAGGCACTACTAATTTGTATGTGTACTAGTATGCATACAAAAGTATCTTTTTTATTTATTTTTGTTCAACATTTTATTTCAGAATTCAGACACACAAAATAGTCCAGAGCTTAGAAACAGTTTGGCAAACAGTGGTCATGAAGCATCAGGGTCAGTCACTTTACACAAAGACGGAGAGACTGATAAAATCCTGCAAGAGTCAAGACTCATCAGACTGCTCCCTTTGTTCTGACTTTCATTGACCTTTAATGCAGGACAGATATCGTTGATCATTCTGCCTGTCCATGTGATCGCTTGATCATCGGTGTCCAGGACAGTGCTGACAGGTGCACGGAGGCCTTGGCCTCACATCACATTTTGCAAGTTTGTCTGTTATGTTTCTGTACATTATAATAAAGGCTTATTCTTACTACTGAGATCTGGATTCACAGTAGCAAAATGACATGGAGAGTTTTGTAATAGCACACAGCATGCGTTTTCTCAAGGATATGACTGGACAAGTGTCAGTGTCTCTTCAAATATAAGTTTGCTTGAGCACTGTTGACTAGGGCTGGGTAAAAAATATCGATATCTCGATTTTAATCGATTCTCATTTTTACGGAACGATATCGATTCTTAAATCCCAAGAATCGATTAGTCTAGCCTGTTTTCAGTTAGAGGATGGAACATTGAAGGGCACTTCCCATCCAATATATCGCAATAATCATTGTGCTTTGGTACTTTTAATTTAGATTTCAAATTCTGTCCATTGTATTGCAGTATTTAAACAATAAATGCCGTTTTGGCGCTGTTTAATGTGGAGTGCCAGATTGCTGTAGCGCGGCACGCCTCAGTTCAATAATAAGCGGCAGCGCGTGGCGCACCGCGCACGTGAACTGATCATCTCCTCCACATTAATACCAGTTTCAGCACAAAATAATCATGACTAAACATCCGAAGGTAAGTTAAAAGAAAGTTCAACTTTACAATCCGTATCCTGTCTCATGTAGTCGCTCAATCAGTGTTTCAGCCACGCGTCAATCAGTGTAACGTCACATTTACCTCAGAAAAAAACATATTTGGTGACTATAAACTCATTATTCAGATAGAAAAATAAACTGTAGAGAGGGGCATTTTGCTAAATATATGCACCATATAACATATTCATTATAATTTTTGCTGTTTTTCAATGTTTAATTTATGTTTGAATAAATCCATCAAGTTTTTATGACAGCCACCATTATGTTTATATTTCAAAAAACGAATTGAA
>NW_015659923.1:496555-516801 GCF_001515625.1 Sinocyclocheilus rhinocerous | reverse complement strand
TTTTACAGCATTAGTTGAGAGATTTTTTTTCCTTGAGAAAATTTGGTATGTACTGTACCTGATATGTATCCAAAATAATCGATATCGAATCGGTCATCGAATCGAATCGCAAGCTTGTGAATGAGAATCGAATCGAATCGTGAAATTTGTGTCAAAACCCAGCCCTACTGTTGACTTTCCATAGCAGTGAAATTTGTGTTGTCTAAATGAATTATAAAAGGTGCCCTCTGATGATAATTGCTATTGAATAATGTGCTAGTGCTTAAAGTTGAAAAGTTAGTCTCTATAGGCATGTTGGCAAGAGTCTAATATGTGCATGGCAATAAGTGAGAAATACTGCTTTTTGTTTTTGTTACTTACATGAGAGAGCAGTGAAGAAACAGACTTGCACAAAAATGCAGAGTGGGACATGTCCCAAATAAGCTAAGAGGAGGGGAGCTTGTTGTTATTTGAAAATGAAGAGTAGGACATGTGGTGGTTTGACTGAAAAACACGTCTGTAATTAAAATTGGTTGTACGGTTTCTTTAATCATTGGATCAGTGGCTCGCAACCAGGGAGCTGGGGACCTCAGCAAACATCCAAGCGGGATAGAGGATGACTTTAAAATATTTAAATGAATAAATTGTTATTAATATACTAAAATAATCTAACTAATCTAAAATGCTAAAAAAGCATAAATATGTTTTTACTTATGACTACTGTTTTTTTTTTTTTGTTTTTTTGAAGAAGAAGAACATGCAGTTCTTGAAACTGGAATCACAAAATGAATTGTGGCTAATGTAAAATATGAATACTTTCAGTTTCTGCAAATAAAAAAGTTAACAAGCAAGAAAACGAGCAGCTTTGTCATAATTACAGCAGAAATGCAGAAAATCTTATATGGGGCATTCGGATATTGTATTGGACAATGTAGGGCCTTCAAGTAAATAAAGGTTAAGAGCCACTGCTTTTGACCCAACTTTAAAAATTAACTTAAATGCTATGCTATTTGTTCTGCCTGTGTTTACATTAACGTAAGACTTAACCGACTGTATTAAGATCAAAACCTTCTCATTACAGACAGCTTGACTGAATTTTGAAATGTATTTGGCTGTTAATAAGTCGCATTAGTCACATCAGTTACAGATATGTTAGTTAGTTTATAGTATAATAGATGTTTGATACCAAAGTTCTGGTACAATTAAGGTTGGGTACCGTTCACATTTTGGGTACCCCCCCCCCAGAAATTCTTGTTTTAATTTTTCCGAAAATCAAATGAAGGCATTAAACATTTACTTTAAATCAAATGAAAATTAAACTCTTTTATTTTTTGGCAAACAAACTGAGGTTTACTGTTGAAATTAATACATGGAAGAAAAATTGTGTGGTGTGAATATTCCTTTAAAACATTTTTAATAGGCTAATAATTGTATTTTTTTCTACTTTTTAATAGGCTAATAATTTTATTATTTTTTTCTACAATTAAGTGATTAATCTGTTTGTAATAATTATTTTTTATCATTTAATTGTTTTATTTAAATTTGATAGAAAATGGAATAAAGATGTACTTTATACTGTACAAAAGTAATACAAGAATAATATATTTCTGTTACATGTTAAACCGTACTTTTATTTTGACAGGTTGCCATGAAGTTTCTGTGTGCATACAGTATGATGATGCTAGTTTTCTCAAATGAAACGGTAAAATTCTCGTAAAGTGACTCTCACAGTGACGAAAAGCTCTGGAGATTAAGTTTTTGTGTTCATAGTGAGACGCAGAGGCCGAAAATCACTGCGAGCGTCACGTGTGCTTCAGTATTTGTGTAGTAAACAAAACCGCGTTCCCGCCATTCATACATACAGAGGCAAGTGGAACATGCAGGACTCATATTTAAACCGTCTTTTTGCATTTTAATATTCACAGACATTGGTTCATATCGCGATTCGAATTAAGTGGCAGTGGCTACTTTTGATTTATTTGTCCAAAATTGACGAATTCCGTGGCATTCCGCGCTATAGAATAAATTTACGTTTTTATGAATGGACTAGGGCTGTGCAATTAATCGCATGCGATTGTCATGTGCATCTCGTCAGTAAAGCCGGTTCCGTGATTAGTAGTAAATCTCCAGCACGTGCTTTCAGATGGAGCAGCATTTACTACACAGAGCCATAGTTCACTGACAATTAGGCAATATTGCGTTCATTATCGCAGATTGAATCGCCTGCAATAATGACCACGATATTGCCTAATTGTCAGTGAACTATGGCTCTGTGTAGTAAATGCTGCTCCATCTGAAAGCACGTGCTGGAGATTTACTACTAATCACGGAACCGGCTTTACTGACGAGATGCGCAGGACAATGGCATTGGATTAATTGCACAGCCCTAGAATGGACTCCACGATCCCGTCCGCGTTTTCGCAGAAACCATATGGCCCTAGAAATGTAACCACACTTCAGAACATTTCGGCTTGCCCTGTGTGTTGTTTGAACGAGTTGCAGGGGTGACCTCACTTCACAGGGTCTCTCTTTCTCTCTCTGTAGCATATGCGCCCAGATGTGTTCTCAGGTACTGAAATTTGGCACCGATTGATTTAACGTGAATCGGTACTCGGTAGTACCGACGCAATTCGATCGGTACCCAACCCTAGGTACAATGAGGTAAATTTGAATTCACTTGAATATCCAAAAAAGGCTATACAGTGTGTCTATTTAGCAAAAGTATTTGTTGTGAATGCCCAGCGAACATGACTGTATTGTGGGTAGTTTTCATTTAATAATGCCCACTTTTTCTTCAGATCCTTAGGTTTAGTGTGTTAGGTTGATTACAGCGTTTTCAGATTCACACACCCAAAATAAAATCTCAATTTAAAGAGTGAAATGTGGACTTTAGCAGAGGGAATGGGCTGGTGGCCCAGTAGGCCTTAACAGGTGACCAGAAGCAGGACTTGTAGGTGTAGTGGGGGAGACAGGACCTGTGGTGGCTACAGAAGCAGAAACAGGTACAGGAGCGTGAGGAGGGGGACAAGACCTGTGGTGGAGGACGTGAGGTTCAGCAAGGTAGTCGGCAGAAGTCGTGTGCGCCCGTCTCTCCGGGTGCTTTTGTACATTCTGTGCTCGAGCGTGTGTGAGAATTTGCTCCGAGTCAGATGATGATATTTTCCCTGTCAGTGAGCTATGTGTGCGCCAGAGCTTTCTTTCTGTCTGTTTATGTGTGTGTGTTTGTGTGTGTGTGTGTGTGTGTGTGTGTGTGTGTGTAAAGACAACACAGTCAATGATATTTTCACCACCACTGAGCCGTGTGCGTGTTTATCTCCCATTCTCTGTGTATCATGTCAAACATTTACATCTCATTGAATTTCAAATATCAGCAGGAATGGTAATAGGGCATAGTAATGAGACTGGGCTCCTACTGTTATGCTAATTTAGGAAGACTCCCCTTCAGCGCCCCCCTCCCCTTCCCTCCCCTCCCCAACTTCAGAATGCTGCACTGGGCCTTTCTGGCCTCTCTCTCAGATGTGGCATTAACATTTTCATTCAGAAGTGATTTCTAATGTTTTATCTTCATCAGTGTCATTTTTGGCATTGAACAGGTTCTGGTAGTGCCGACCTACGACACGCTCCGCAGCAGGTGTTTCAGTGGATGATGTACAAGAGATCAGTTTAGCCCTGATGTTCATGTCCTGCTTCAGTTTCCATTTAATGGAGTAAATATTTGATTGCTCTTCACAGGTGGATGAATACCCGACTGAGTATAGGGAAGAGCAGACTGACCGACAGGAAGTGCCTGAGGAGGAGGAGCATAAAGAGGAAACTGAGGAGCAGGACAACTCTCAGGTCACAGAATTAGAGGAGGTAAAGATTGGCTGCTTCAGATAATGTTTGCTCCTATCTTTCATGAAGATGCTTAAAGTCACAACGTGAGTCTGAGGTTTTGTGTGTGCTCTATGCTTCAGGTGGAGAATGAAAACGATCCAGAAGCTGAGGCCGAACCGGACGCCGATGTGAAGGAGGAGTCTGATGAGGAAGAGGAAGATATTGAAGAATCTGGCCGTCTGCGATTTAAGACCGAGCGCAAAGATGACACAGTGGTCAGACTGTCTGATGCCACCAGTAAAAGGAGGAACATCCCAGACACATTAGGTTAGTCATTAACAAATGAAGCAGCTTTTTGTACTGTTATAGGTTTAAAAATGTCATATAGTTATGTTTTAAGGCACCTGACAATTATTCTGAATGCTACAGTTTTTTTTTTACAGCATTTGTGAGTAAAATTATGTAGTATTTTTGTGATTTGGCCACACCACTGTGACTGACTATCCTTAGCTTTGATTAGGCCATCATGGCCCATCCCTACACTTAACTGTCTTCTTTTCAGTCAATAAGGTAGACCTACTGGGTTACGTAGCATAAATAATTACATAACGCAAGTAATGTTCATGAGCAAAGCCTTTCTATTTTTGTACAGATTTACCAGTATCAGTGAAGGCTGTTGTTGTTTTGTGAAAGGTTAACTGAAAATATTATTTAAGCGTTATCTATTGTCCCTTTGTTTTTTTATTTTTGTTGGTTTTTTTTGTTTTTTTTTACTGTTTTTGAAGTAATTTTAAATTTGGTGGTTAATATTGTGACAGTAAAATTCCCAACTTTAAAAAAAAAATAAAATAAAAACTGTCACTGTCTACCAATGTTATGTAAGTGCATATAATAAAAAATGTTATTACATTAATATTAGTTTATTATCATTATCCTAAGCAGGGCAAAAAATGCTAAAGTGATCCTTCATAAGAACTATTAGATAAGCTGTCTTAAACAATCAACAGCTTAACAGACCAAATTAATAGAGCACAAATCGCCTACTCCAGTGGGTCCCAAACTGAGGGATCTGAACAGTCAGCAGATTATTTTGCAAAAGAAACCGCTGCAGGGTGATAAAGACTACACTGCATAATTTTCCCGCTTATCATGAGGCCACTTGCCTAAGTAAATAATTGAGCGCAAAATATTAATTTGACATTTTAATTACGTTAACATGACTCGCAGTACCCCCTTGAGCGCTCCATTATCAGTTGTAAAAGTTGTGGTTGTATCAATAACATACCACTAGATGGCGCAATTGAAGAATCAGAGTTGTATTGCAGGGAGCCATGTAGAAATATAAATGAACGATGCATGGTTCTGCTCTGAGCATGTAAGTTACAAGTTTGTGAAAGGACTTCCAGTGCCAGGTAAACGTAAAGCAGATTATGAATATACCTAAGATTCACAAATACCAAAACAACGTGTCTACAGCAGACGCGAGTGGCGCGATGTGACAAAAGCAAATAAAACCCAGTGATGTTCTCTGCTGTGGATGCGGCGCGATGCGACACGACAAATCCATGACAGATGCCCCGTTCTATTTCTGACGAACTCCAGCGCTCTGACATAAAGAACAATTTCAAATATTCATAAGAGAATCGTGAAAAAATTGTTTCCTCAAAAATATTAAGCAGCACAAATGTTTTCAACATTGATAATAATGAGATCAGCATATTAGAATGATTTCTGAAGGATCATGTGACACTGAAGACTGGAGTAATGATGCTGAAAACTCAGCTTTGATCACAGGAATACAGTAGCCTATATGTTAAAACAGGGGTCTCCAACCTTTTTTACACCACGGATCGTTTATATTTGGAAAATATTCTCACGGACCGGCTGGATGGCGACGACGGCGAACAAGAGGGAGAATGTGAGCACTGTGCTCAGGCGCTGCCGCAACTCGGTATTTACGCGCTGTCTGAAACACGTCTCTTGTGCTCGCTTTGATTGTGTCCGAGAACAGCGCGTGAGTAACGAATTGAGCTCTCTTTCGTATCTTCTTGTGGTTTAAAATTGCTTGTACGTGTAAATTGGCAAATTAATCTGCGAATCACGTGCGTGCCGAACGGTAGGGTCTCATCCGTACGTATTATGGATCATCTGCAATCCGTTTAACTCCTAATATGTGACCGATCAGAGCAATTTTTCATTTACTTATTTAACATGAAATTGTCAAATTTCTACTCCATATCAATCACATACAATGAAAATACAGAATAATTAGAACAGTCATTAACATAAATAACAGAGTGTCATATCTATACACATTTTTCCCAGAACGTTCTTGCGACCCGGTAGCAATTCTTCCACGGCCCGGTAGTGGGTCGCTACCCGGTGGTTGGGGACCTCTGTGTTAACACATTCAAATAGATCATTTAAATTGACAATATTTCACAATATTACAGAAACTATATTGCCTCGAAAATATTTTTCACTACAAAAGGGGGGCCTGGCAGAAAAAGTTTGGGAACCACTGGCCTACTCAAACACAATATTTAATTTCATTTAATTCATACAGGCCTACCTGTATGAATTAACATGTTGCAAAATATCATGATATGAATTTTAGCTCATATCGCCCACCCCTAGTATCTAATAAGTCTGTATTTTTATTTGTCTCTCCTTTCAGAGCTCTCTGATGCAGCTAAAGCAGACCTGCGTGAGTTTGAGGAGAGGGAACGTCAGAGGAAGCAGGGCCGTTTTGGAGGACGCGGGAGAGGAGCAGATGGAGGGAGGGGAGGAATGGCAGGTAGAGGTGGGGTCAGGGGAAGGGGAGGAGCAGGAGGACGAGGAGCCGGTGGAAGAGGCGATTTCCCTCTATTTGGAATGGGCGGTTTCCGTGGCGATGGAGTTGGAAGTCGAGGGAGAATAAATGAGCAAAGGCCTCCGCTGATGCAAGTGAACTTAGGAATGCAGGTAAGAGATTGACGGTCTGAAGTGACACACACAATACTAATGCTCCTACTTAACCTGTTCTAATAACACTAATAAAATTGTGTGATAAGACAGCATTAATTAAATATTAGAGATGCACCAATTATATGACCACCAGTTGTTATCAGCCAAGTTCACTGCAAAAGGTCAGCACTGTTGTAATTTTAAAATAAAACATTGCAGTCTGTAATTTAAGAAACAGTCTCCTCACAACTAAACTTTATGAAAGTATTAGCATTAGTTTCATGGTGATTACAAACATTTAAATGGGGTAAATTCAGGCCTAAAATGGTCCAGAAATAATACACAAGAGATAACAGGTAGTTAGTAGTAGTAGTGATATTTATTTCTTCAGGTAAAAGCAAATTTTATTATAATATGTTTATAATATTAGGGTGTAAACTAGAGTTCATTAAAGTTATCTTGAATTGAACGAAGACCAGGTGAACCAAATGTGTAGAACTTTGTGTTGAAACTGTTCCATGAAAATTGGACTGATTCACTTAGTTTTGACTGATTTGATAGCATTCCACTTCTAGTCACACTGTTGTTTTCTGGAACCTCGTCAGTTTGAATATCACTGAAGTATTGATTGTCAGGTTTACGCTGGTAGCTACTGTGGACTAGGCAGTGGTCAATGCTACTTCTCAAATTAAAGAACTAATAATCATTTGTCCTTCTTGCCCCTGATCCATATCTTTCCCTCATCATAATGATGTTGTGGTTAGGGAAGTCATTTAACCCTTAAAAATTTTCCTTGATAATTCAAATGCATTACTTTTTTTTTAGGGCTGCACGATAAATCGAATGCGGTATTTAAATCTCCATCACGTGCGTGCTTTTACATGGAGCAGCATTTACTACACAGAGCCGTTGTAGCGCAGCTTGTCAGTGAACAACAGCTCTGTGTAGTAAATGCTGCTTCATGTGAAAGCACGCACCTGATGGAGATTTACCGCTGATTACAGAACCGGCTTTACTAACAAGATGCGCATTAAATATCGCATGCGATTTATCGTGCAGCCCTACTTTTTTTTTTTTTTTTTTACATAAATCCTAATTCTTTATAGGTCTGGGCAGTATGACGAGATTCCATATATCATATATCATGGTTTGCTATATCATTTATATTGCAGCATGTAAATATACCCACGCAGTTCAGGACTGCTTACAGTTGCATGAATGAGAAAATCAAAATCGGGATTTGCTTGATGTTAAAAAGAATTATTAAATGCTATATAGGCCAAATAAACACATTACATAAACACAAACACAAGAGTCTGCTGAAATTAAGTTCTCTTTCACAGCTTATTACATTTAAATCAAATACAGGTCAAGGTCAAATACAGACAAAATAATAAAAAAAAAATTCCTTTGAGTATTCACATAAAACAGTGCATTATGTTTTAAGTTAATGTAAACCGTTGGGAGAAAATGGGATATGTATCATATATTGAATCTATGGCTACAATCACACTGTAAATTTTTGGGATTGACAACAGCATTTACTTACAGGTGTGAGTCTTGGAATGTCCAGTCCAGTTCACATAGCAACTTACAGTAGCGTCTCAAATACTGTCTGTATGAACGTGCAACAGGAGTCAAGCCCGTATTCCTTAACAGTAACCATAGCAACAGTGACCGAAGTAATATCAAAGATGGCGATATCCATAAAACTGAAAGTCTTTTCACTGATTTCTGACACGACAAGAGTCCAATCGAGCTGCGACTTCCATCAAATCTTCATTAACCGGCGACAGCTTTTATATTTGATTGGAGAGCGGAGCATGCAGAACACAAAAACTAATAGAAGAAAAACTGACTGGATCTAAAACTTTTAGATGACACACAGCTCATTTTATCGAAACCACACATGAAAACACGCAACACATGGTAGACACGTGTTTGCGCAGCAGAGCGGCTCTCTCTCGCACTGTATGACGTGACAGACAACTAGTTGTCCAGTCCTGTTCTGGTAACACAGCACATGTTTTCCGAGAATGCGGTTGTGAGTCCTAAAAATTTACAGGTGTGAGTTCGGTTATAGAATGTGGTTGTCACGTCCGTAAATAACCATACTGTGAACGTAACCTCAAATACAGGACTGACAACTGTATTCTGCTGCTGTGTGAACGTGGCCTATATGTATGGGTATGCTGAATCTGAAAATCCGAAATCAGAGAGAGAAAATCACTCACTGCTCTTGACTGAGTAGCTTTATTAAGAATCAGTGTACATTTAATCCTAGGGATGTAACGATTCACTCATATCACGATTTGATTCGATTCACAATTTTGATTTCACAATTTGATTTTCTCACGATTTTTTTTTTTTTTTACAAAATGAGATTGAAGACATTATACAGTAAATGAGAAGGTGTCCTTTTATTAGGCTATTGCTGCACATTTCTTAGTGAAATTGAAATATAACAAAACTAAATTGAAATTTTAAAACAAACCCCAAATCAAATAACCAAGTTGCACAAAATAATAATAATCATTATCCAAACAAAGATGCTGCATACATGCAACATGAGCAGTTTTTAATCTAAATTAGACTCTATAATTTCGAAATTTGAAGCAAAAACAGAATGGTCTGACATAAAACATGAACGAACCGGCAGACGAGCTGAATGAGACGCAAATTCACCCTCTGCCAGCAGGTGGCGCTTATGAACAGCAATGATATAGTGTTTCCTGGGTTACCTCTGTAAACAAAGCAGAGCTAGGCTTATGAACACTACTTTAATTTGCATCGTTCAGAGGTAAGATGAAAAGAAAATACCACGTAAACTTTTCTAAAGACAATCAGTTCCTCTCAGAGATACATTCATATAAACTCCTACTCGCGATTTGTTTGGCATCTCAACCGATTTGAATCGTCACATATTTGAATCGATTTTCAACCGGCTCGCAGTTAATCGTTACATCCCTATATAATTCATACAGCGAGTGCTATGCATTGTTTTATTTTTACATTTGGATATGCAAATATATTCCACAGTTATAGAGGACATGAAAATGTACCTCATTGTGGTTTGGATTTTTTTTGCCAGTCTTGGGAGGGTAGTTGTGACGTTGCTCAAGATTTGGGAAATCAAAACAGTCTACTGGGAGAGCAGTATCTGAATCGCTTGATGGTGAACTGAAGAAGATAGGAGTACTAGTTTTCAGCTATTTATATTCATATTACTTTATTATTTACAAAAAAACTAGGTAAATATATGTAAAATGCTTCCAGGAAGTCAGAAACCAGGCTCTGAACTGAAGTCAGATTATTTAAACATGCACACAAATGGCAGTTTTTTCCTCAACAATATATGGTTGTATTGTATTAATCAATTTCGATGACTATGCAAAACTGTGCTAAAGCATGTGAACTAAACACAACATGTAGTACTTAAAATTTCCCAGCATTGGCAGGCCTGCAATATTAATGTTTTAAAGCATTTTGGATCAAATAAATGCAGTCTTGGTGATCATCTTACTGACCCCAAACATTTGAAAAGTAGTGTATAAACAGTAACATTCTTTACAACAGTTAGTAGTGACTTTTCTGTTTGCAAACATGAATTTGAACTTCCCTGGTGGTCAAGCAGTTCTCTTGCGAATGGATTGTGCCTTTTGTGGCTATTAAAGATTATGCATCAGTTTTAGATGATGGTGTGTTGACTTGTGTCTTCTCTTGTCTCACCCTTGTGGAGTGGTGTCAGTTTGCTTTTGAGTAAAAGTCAATTATCACCGTTCTCACTCCCTCTTATCCATGTTGATATATGGATTATGGCAAATAACTTGGCGGGAGTCCATTGAGGAAGCATTACACCAAATTAAATTTGTACTTTGCTGAAGGATTTAGCTTCCTGCGCTTATTTTATTATTAAATATCTGTCGAGGGTGTAATCCCTTTGCGCTTGAGCTGTTCGTTTGCGCTGCACCTTTTTTTTCTCGTTTTTTAAAGCTGATTTTCTTTTATAGAGAAGGCAAGCCTTTTCAGGCTTTTGACATAACTTGTCATTCCTCGACATTGATGTGTTCTTTTACGTTATGCTTCAGACAGTAGTATATACAGATAGCAGCACTGCCATAATGATTTAATTGAATTCCCCTCCACCCCTGACTGAGTACAAGTTGTCTTCATCTGATGATGAGTTAATAAATCTAGTATATATGCTTTTCTGAAAGAGACTGCAATGTGTATTTCTGAGTTTGAGTCAATCCTTCAGTCATCATTTGAAATAGGATATTGTCCTTTAGCATAATCAGTGGGGACACAGAGGCACAATGCATGTTTTTTAAGAGGGTACTTAAACATTTTGTATTCCTCCTAAACTCCTCATTTAATTCAGATTCACTCCCAGTTACATGGCTCTTATGATTGATTACTTGATTAAAGGGGTCGTCTTGAGAGTCAAGGTCACAACACTACAAGATAATGATTTTTTTTGGGGTGAAAGAGAAAGCGCTTATGCTATTGATTGATGTTTCTCTCTCTTTCTTTTTTTAAAGCAGCAGCTCAGAATGACTCCTCCGCTTCAGCATCACCACCATCAGTCTCGTCTGCCTGGTCCGAGAGGCAGTGGAGGTCCCGGGCTATTCCCGGATCCGGGTACCCCAATTCCTCAGCAGCCGCTGCAGCTGATGATGCCTCGTCTGGCCCACCATTCCCCAGGGCCCAGAACACAACACGACACACACGTACCATGCTTGTTGAACTCGCCGCCGCGTCACTCACGCGCACATCCCAACCAACACCAGCAGCATCAACAGTATCACCCCAAGAATATTCACATCAACCCTCACTTCAGAGGACCCTCCTCCTCACCTGTGCAAGGTACGGCCCCAGAGACCACCAACCTGATTTTTATATACTTGGGTGAATGAAGGCTGTCTAAGTATATGCTCTAAGATATCTTTGCAATTGTAAAGTGCCTAGCCGCTCATGAATCAAGATTGTCTTGGTATTTGCACATAATAGTTACTCTGCAGTAAAAACATACAAGAAGTTTCAGAACACAAAAATATGAAATATTCTTTTCTAGCCTTCTTAAAAGCCCAGATTTTAAATCAACAGGATTTTTAAATGTCACTATTCTCCTCGACACACCCCTTAACGTGTCATTGTCATATCTAATCAAGGAGGTGTGCTCTAAACAACTCATATCTGTCCATCAGTTTGTCGTTAGGTGAAGGAAGGCCTTTATAAACTAACCTCGGAGAAACAAAAAAAAGTGCATTTCATGATCATCATGACCTGTGATGTGTGTAATATGCAATGTTCTTTGTCCAAAGGGTTTTACTGTTTGTTGTTAATGCATTAGTGAATCAAGCCACTAAATGATCTAATCAAGACTAAATGATCAACTTCACACTGTTCCTATTTGTAGCTTGAAAACCCAGATTATTTTATAGATTATATGCAGAAAACATTCAAAGATCATTGTTTTAAAATTGTTGCAGTCAATTCAAAATCAACCTATCAGTGATTTGATTTCTGCATTTTCTCCAAAACTCTTATGTGCAGACACATTTTACACTGCTCAGCGAGTCTCTTATTTACATAGTGTTTTCACTGCATTGGTTATGATGACAGTATTGGTGAGACAGCAGAAATCATGTTGCAATAAGGAGATCATTGCATTGTGTACTCAGTAGACATTACTTTTTTGGCTACAGTGCAGTACCTTGCAGTGCAGTACCAGTTGGAATGGGAGTAGTTCTAAATATAATGCTGTAATCAATCAACACTTTTCACGGTTATATAATCTTGTTGGTAGTTGTAGTTATAGTAAAAATGCAGTAAAAGTTTTCAAGAGAGTTTCAATTATAATGCTCATTTCATATGCAAAGATGCCAATCACAGCAGTGGGTGGTAGCATTTAAATCAGAGGGCAAAAATCTGGGTAGAAAATGACCATTTATCTCTAAATTATGATATTTTTTTGATGGAAAAAAAAAACACAAAAATATAAGATATGCTCAACTCCGGAAACCATATGAAATATTTTAAGTCTGACATATCACATGTCACCATTTCCGTGTCTAAACGCTGTATTAGGTGCCAAAACAAACGGCAAACAGGGTTAATATACACTCACAGTGTGGTGTAATATTACAACAACAAAAAAATCATGATCCTGACCTTTATCTTCATAGTGAAATCTCAGATGGCCAGACAGTGGCTCATTATTGGATTGTTAAAATATTGGTGTCTGGGATGCCGTGACCCTGGAGACTGTAGTGTACACTGTAATTTTTTTTAAAGCTTAGCTTAAATCTGACACCATGATTAAATAGTGCTCATAAACGGCTGTTGACATGGTATTCTCAACTGAAACGAGTATAGGCTTGGACCCGGAAACAGTATTCCTTACGTCACGACTTGACTTAAGCATATTCCCTGTTAATTTTTAGGCTTTGCACTTTTCATTGATGCTTACTCGCATTCTCACTCAAGTCTTTCTAAGAGTTTTTTTTTCTCCTTTGGTATGGCCTTCACTCTGTTGGCAGTCCATCAGCATTAAACCAGCTTTCTGAAATGCACACATCTGCGGAGGTGAAATTATTCACAGCGAAATTACTCCTTTTGACTGTCAGTTTATCTCGTTAGGTGGCCCAGTCTGCTTGAGAGAGAGATGCACAGTTTAATCAGCAGAACAGCCCTCTCTCTGTGACCAGCTGTGACAAACCATGGTTTAGACACGTGGCAAGAAGAGACTTCTATGGTGTCTGTGTTACGCCGCCCCACTCTCTCGTTCTGCATCCCTTTTTCTGTCTGTCTGACTCGTGCTTTTTCTATTTCCATTTAATCTCAGTTCCCTCAATGCCTCCTGTGCAGAACCAACCGAGGCCTAACATCGCTCCACAGAGACTCCCGGTAAGTAACCACACGTTGCTTAAAGTTAGAATTAAGTGATTTCACTCTGCATAAAACTGCGGTGTGTTACGGTCGAGACATCATGTTATTTCTTGGTTTGACTGGAATGTAGCCACCGAAAGCAATATTTGTCTTGCTGTGTGGATGGCATGTCTCTAGAAACCTAAAAACATCCTCATATGTTGGTTGAATTTGCAAGTTGAAATCGAAATGGAGACCGTGAAAACACAGAACAGATGTAAAAGCCCTTTACTTGCCTGTAAGGATGTAGAGGAACCATCAAGCAGCTGCCCATGCTGTGGCTAAAGTGATTACTGCCGAGGAGGAGACCTTCTCAGCAACCCCAAACTCTGTTTCTCTGTTTTTTTTGTGTAATGCTACATTTAAAGTTTTAATCTAAAACTGTTGTAAACAACATTTTTCTAATTTGTATGTAATTAAGACTGCATGGTATATTTCAGCTTTTAAAAATTATCACACCACCAAAAAAAGGACAATCAAAATGGGATCAGTGCTTAAACAGTAAATTACATGGAAAAAAACTTGATGTTGGGGAAAAAAAAACATTTATTCAATTTTGATAATCACTGGGATCAAGTCATTTACAAACAGTGTTAGATAGGAAACTCAAGACTCAGACATAAACTTTTACTATTAGGAGAGAATTTCCCAAATTGTTCATCTTGTCAGAATCCACTGTCTATTAAACATATTTTGCTGGATTGTAATACTTCTACTCCTTTGAGACACTTGTTTTATTCTATTAATACTTATGAAAAGGTTTTTAACCAAGTAAATCCAAATTCAGCACACCTCGCTTTTTCAGACAGATGAGCTTTGTAAAAATCGACATAGAGAAGAAACAATAATGTACAGTATGTGGAAAATAATGTTTTTTGAACCTTAAACCGCATAAACACATTTCATTACACCAAATACACAAAATAATGTTCTTTTTAGCAGCATCATATGACCCCTTTAAGGTTTTCAGAAAAAAATTAATCTTGAACATTTTATTTATTTTTCATTTGGAATAACTAAACCTAACTCTCACCATGAAGCTGCAATGGTGTTAACACAGCAGAACCATTTAACTGCAAAAAATGAGTCAAATCACCTAAAATATACTCTTTCTATTATGAATTTGAATCTAAATTCCTGATTGAAAAAGGAAAGTTCATGTCCATGTTATTCGTCACCTACTCGTGCACTGTGGCCCCTTGTTTGGACACATTGTGAACCCCTAAAATGATTGGTCGTTCCTAATCTTGCTGAATAGGTGTGAAGTTCCACACACACATTTATGACACACTTCCAGCTGTCTGTCTCCCATAGCCAGTCTGGTACAGACAGGACACCATTTAAAATGCCAATGGCATTTTGCAGAGAGCGGCGTTCATTAGCCCTCTGGGCACTTGATTATCATACATTAGCATATGATCACATCTCATCTTACAATAGGCTGATCCACAATTTCTCTATGAATATTTACTACAGCAGAGTTTTTTGAATATTAATCTCCATACTACATATTTATATTGTATTTTATGTTTGATACTGGTCGTAGAAAGTATCATAAAGTATCATAAAACTCTTTAGTATTAAAAAAAAAACATAGCTTTGCTTCATTTTACAAGTTAGTAGAAGTTTAAGTTAGGTTTTCGTAATAACATTTATTGCGTAATGAGGCATTAGTTGGATGGATAAATTAGTACCAATAGAAGGATATGTCATAAAGTAGTACCAGTAGAAGGATTTTTGTATATATACGTTTTTATAAAAAACACTTGTAGAAATATAGAAAGGAATATGTTTAAAAATATAAGAGAATTTTCTTATTTTATGTTTTGTGTATATCAGGGTTGGAAATGAACGGGCGTGGGGCAAAAATACTACCAAAATGGACAAAAATCTACTTTCTTTCTGTATATAATTTATTCACCGTTCAAATTTTCTTTTTATGCTGCTAAGACAACAATGTGAAATCTAGATTTTCTAATTCGTAAAAAGCATAAAACTAATTCAGAAATGGTTCTTAGTTTGTTTTGTCTGTGTTGCCAGAATGTGAAGAGCCGTTTCCCCAAATACAAACATGCTTTTTGTGTTTTATTATTCAAAATTAATAAGCAGCATTAAACAATCTGTGTAAACAAACATAAATGCCATGTCAGATGCTGATGATGCTTGATGTTGATGATTTTTTTTTTTTGGTAACCGGGGTAGTGTTCTGAATGATTGAAGTGCGTAAATTTTGGTATTTGACATAAAAGGCGACAAAGATTGATCTTTGAGAATTTGTCAGATAACTGAACAGCAGAAATGAGTAGGTTGCCAAGTGTGTTTTGAGACACATGAGGCTTGTCTCCAAAATGGCAGCAGCCCGTGTTTGGCATTTGTCTTTCCCACTCCCTCTCTATCTCCCAGGCAGATCATAACTGGTTACATATTGAACAGATCCATGGGTATTTACGAAAGATTAGCCCCCCGAAAGGACATGCTGCTTTTATCAAACGATTGCAAACTTGCAAAGGTATTGTGAATGTACTTAAGCTCCCATTGTGTTACAGGAGCTGACCTTTTGAATAGAGCAATAAAGTCCACAATAACAATGTGATTCTCTCTCGCTCCCTCCTGGCCGTTGCTTAGCTAAGCTGCCTGATTGACTTTCTGTTAAGCAACTTGGCTGGCCTTGGTGACACTCACTGGCCGACTGAAGATCAGAGCTGAAAACGTGGATTAAAAGTTTGATTGCATCTTAAGACATTTATAATGAGTAAAGAGGTGCTAAGCATCACAATTTGCTGGAGTGTGGCCCTTTTGAACGAAGGCTAATTTCTTAAGAGCGAAGGATATTTTTAAAGAATAAAGGAGAGGGGATTCGTATTCAACTGCAGGATTAGTAAGGATCGTTATCTTTCTTTCCTCTGGAAAGGTAGAGGGGGGATTTTGAGTTTTATGAGCAATGGGTTAGGTAAGGACTGAGAACGGATAAAGATTTCTGTTCAAGGGTGTATACAAATCGTTGTCTTTCTGCCTAAAAGATTCCTCAGTGGTATAAGCTGATGGTTATGATCTTAATATGAAGAGTTACATTTTAAATTAGAAGATAAGGATCACAAATAATAAGCTTTTTAGCTTTGAAAATCATGTCAACAATAATATTTTGGTGCTGGAATAGTCATAATGTTTTCTGTGGAGTCAGTGTGATTTTTGCTGTTGTCTCCTCCTCCAGGCTCCTCCTGATTTCCAGCAGCATCTCCAAGGGAATTTTGGCCCACCTCAACGGTCTCTGCCCCCCCAGGATCAATGGAGAGGACCACCACCACATCATCAGGATCCAGAGCACTTCTTCCCTGGTGGTAAGGTCAAGTTAAGGTGGTCACACTGGTTGCGTGCATAAACTATACCTGCATGGTTTTAAATATCTGTTTTGACTTTTGTTATTCCATCCAGTCATTTACCAGCAACTGAAGCAGTCAGAATTGATGCTGTAGGTATCTGGCTTCTCTTTTATTCCTTTCTTTTCTCTTTTCTAGAACCACATTTTTCAGGCCAGCACATGTTTGACCAGCCAGGCCCTGCCCCCCTCATGAATAACAGTGTTCTTCCGATATCGGGCCACGGCCCTCCATCTTTCTCCCCGCAAGGGGGGCTCGGAAGTCCTGGATTTGGTTCTCTGGGGCTCAGGCAGAACCAAGGGCCTCAGGGAGGAGGTATGTTCCAGAGAGAGCCCCCTCGGTTGGGTCTGGCCCCGCAGCATGGAGGCCCCCCTGGTCCCTGTGGCTTTGTGGGTCACAGACAGCCCTTCTCGCCCCAACAGCAGGGACCCCCCTTTAGCCCCCAGCACGTGCAATTTGGTATGCAGGTACGCCAGAGAGTAAGTCAGTTTACCAGAATCTGCATGGCCTTGCTGGCGTGTTGAACTCTGCATGTTAATTTACAGCATGGCATGGAACTAGCATGAAAAATATATTAAAAATATTGGGTTTTCAGTGTCTTTTATTTTGCATTTAATCCATTAAATGTGCATTTTCACAGTCCTGGAATTTAGTAGGAAATATGGCAGATTTAGACTCCTGTTCAAAAGCTTGAGGTTTTTTTAATGTATTTTAAAAATGTTTTTGAAAGTAGTCTTGTGCTCTCCATTTATTTAATCATACATACAGTAAAGCAGTAATATTACAAAATATTATTTCGATTTTAAAATAACTTTTGTATTTAAAAAAAAAATTAAAGACAATTTATTCCTGTGATAAAAGCCGAATCTTTAGCAGCCACTACTCCAATCTTTAGTCACATGATCATTCAGAAAACAGTGTTTCTTTTTTCAAGATTATTTTATGACTGTAAAGAAGAAAAAAAAACAGCATTTAGTTGAAATTTAAATGTTTCCTAACATTATAAATGTCATTACTGTCACTTTTTAAACATTTAATTTGTCCTTACTAAATAAAATAATTCATTTAAAAAAAAAAATCTTACTGACCCCAAACTTTGTGAACATTAGTGTATATGACAAAAAGACAAACCTAAGGTGTTTTGGCTTGGTTGGAAACCATTGTAAGCCATGTAGGTGTAGTGGTCGACTGTGCAAGGAGAAGCTGCTGTCTTCATTTTAAGCAGCAGACAAGACTGCCCTCTTGTGTTAGCACTGTTTGTCAGTTCATGGTTATTTGAGGTCACTGGGTTAGTTGTTACACATCAGAGGTCTAGCTTTCTTTCATGAAAATATTTCCTCTTGATTGTCATCAAACGCAGCTTGGTATTATTTTTTCTTAACTTGAGATATAAACTGGTTTTAGCTGTAAGTTCAGTTAATTGTGACAAATTATTTGTCTGTAAGACTACTGAAATATTATACAGGGCTGACTTCTAGAGTACTCCCATTCTCAATCACGACTGGCCTATATTTCAGTGTAAATGTCCTCATTTTGGCTGTATTCTTTGTGTTTTGTGGTATTCAGGGTCTAATGCAGCAGCCCCTGCACCATGATCTGCCACTATCCCATCAACCCTTGCACCAGCAACAGCAGCACCAGCAACACAGACAGGACTTGCCCCCCCAGGGTCTGCCTCACTCCCAGCCTCCACCCCAACACCAACAGCACCACCAACACCACCCAAGGGACCAACATCCCATGGTGCACCTCTCCCAGCCCCACTTCCGCCAGTCGATTCAAAGTGGAAACAGACAAATGCAGTCCCGACCACAAGGCAACCAGCAGCGAAACAACCATGCCAGACCCAAAATGGTTAGCCATTCAAATGTGTATTTGTTGCAGAGAGCAAGATGGCAAGAGAAACATTTCTTATAAATAAACCTATATTTCATTCATGTCAGCTCAAAAGGTTTTGCTATACTTCTATGAATGCCAACCCATTTATCTGACCACCTCCTCCTCTTCTTCAGACGTTGCCTCCTCCACTGCAGCAGATTCCTCCTCAACGCAACAGCAATCTCCGTGAGCTGCCCATTGCCACGAGCAACAATAATAACCGCCCGTCAGTGCCTAGTGGGCAAGCAAAGCCTGTTACCAGAGCAACACAGAATGTTAGGCAAGGGCAGGCTGCTCGTGCTGGACCAGCAGGAAGGGGAGGATCTGTGGCACAAGGGCTGGGAGCTGCCAAAGCACCAGAGCAGCCCAGTGTGCCTGAGATGAAGAAAGAGTGTCCAGCTGCACAGTCAAGCACCACTCCAGAGGTAATACTGCGTAGCATGTTCATGTGGGGAGGGGTTAACTTTGAGCATGTTTTCCACCCATAGACTTTTGCAGTTGCAAGAATTTAAAATGCTGGAATTGTTCTGTTTGAACTGCATTTTTCCATTGCAATAGCCTCATGGGTTAGTTTACGTGTAGCATAGTCCTTTTATTGTTGTGGCTGATTGTAGGGCTGTGCAATTAATCAAAATATGGTTTCGATTTTGATTTCGCATAATATCAATCAAACAACAAAAGACACAGACAAAATCACTTTCTGCTTTAAAGCTACAAAAGGACTTTTTGTAGCTTTAAAGGAGACATATTATGTCCCTTTTTACAATATGTAATATAAGTCTCTGGTGTCCCCTAAATGTGTCTCTGAAGTTTCAGCTCAAAATACCCCACAGATTATTTATTATATAATTGTGAAAATGCCTATTTTGAGTGGAAGCAGAAACACGCTGTTTTTTGTGCCTGTCTCTTTAAATGCAAATGAGCTGCTGCTCCCTGCCTCCTTTTCCAGCATAGAGTTGCGCCATTACAACAAGTACCTGCTAAAAAAACATCTGTTTTGGTTCTGATTATCATGTTTATCGCACTGAAATCATGCGTTTTAAACCATATGAGTTTAAACTTCTGATATACGGTTTTCTGAGTGCACACATCCGAAGCACACGGACAGAAAGCGACTGTCACAGCATGTGAGTACTAAACTAAGTTCTCATTCACACACAAGTTTATGTTAAAAACACACGAGTTACAAAAACAGTCGGTTATGTCTGTGAAGGTAATCAGCTGGGAAATAAATTGCATGTTTGTTCTAGATCTGTTTGGCAGAGCAATATACAATAAATAAATCGATAAATCCACTGCTCTGTTGTCTCCTCTGAGGCT
>NW_015659923.1:482021-496468 GCF_001515625.1 Sinocyclocheilus rhinocerous | reverse complement strand
AACTTACAGATTAAGGGGCGGTAATATTATAATGAGATCCTTTGCAACGTCACCAAGGGAGTGAAATCAGACGCGCTCATTTTTTCAGACGCTTGCAGAAAAAGGCTTCCCAAAACAAAGTTACTGGGTTAATCTTTTTCACCTTTCCTTGGTTGGTAGATGCACCAGGGACCTGATTATAGCACTTAAAACCTGAAAAAGTCCGATTTTCATGATATGTCACCTTTAATAAGTAACAAATGAAGATTATGCTGTTTTTTTTAATTAGATTCTTCATATATATCGCTATCTTTAAATAAATCATTCATTTAAAGTTTTGGTCATATGGCCCACTAATAATCGTGTTAAATAATCGTGATTATGATTTTTGTCATAATCGAGCCGCCCTAGGTGATTCTCACCTTTTTACTGTTTTTGTACTGATGCTTTCTGTAAAAGCTTTGTTTTTAAGCAGAATCCAGAATCAACAGTAAAATTAAGAAAATGTTTTTTTTTCCTGACCTGAGTTTTGCCATGAAAATAGCCATAGAAGTTGGCATGCCATTAAAAACAGACAGACAAACGAAGATCTTTTGAAAATGTATGCCTTAAATTTTAGTCAATTAAAAGCAATAATTTGTCTATTCAGTCATTTAAGTCCAACTGAAATCATACCAGTTAATTTTTTTTTCAAGTCAGACAAATAGATAATGTGAATGTAGCTTGACTTTGTCCTGCATGTATACATTTTTAAAGGGATAGTTCACCTAAAAATGAAAATTCTGTAATTGATTACTCACCATCATGTCTTTCCAAACCCGTAAAACCTTAGTTTATCTTCAGAACACAAATTAAGATATTTTTGATGAAATCCGAGAGCTCTATGGCCCTGCATAGACAGCAATGCAACTGACACGTTCAAGGCCCAGAAAGGTAGTAAAGACATCATTAAAATAGTCCATAGACATCAGTGAGTCAACCTTAAATTTATGAAGCGACGAGAATACTTTTTGTGCACAAAGAAAACAAAAATAACGACTTTATTTAACAATTGTTGAATGAAGTTTTGTCTGCGCACAAAAAGTATTCTCGTAGCTTCATAAAATTATGGTTGAACCACTGATGTCACATGGACTATTTTAAAGGGTTTGGAACGACATTAGGGTGAATAATTAATGACAGAATTTTCATTTTTGGGTGAACTAACCCTTTAATTGGGTTACAATTGACCTCTGGTATGTGCACATAAAGAAGTGATGTGCAAACTGTATTTATTCCTTCAGATATGTTGTGTATACTTGGGCAGAGAGATGAACACTGAAGCTTGATTACACTAAAAATAAACGTAAACTTACTGTATTTTTACAGTACACATTTTTTTTTACACATTTTTTCAAGCCCAAAAAAACTTTTGTTCATCCTGAATTTTTATTTGTCATTATTTAGGACCCAGATGAAGATGAGGAGACACGTCAGTACAGACTGAAGATTGAGGAACAGAAGCGTCTGCGAGAGGAGATCCTCAAGCGCAAAGAGCAGCGCAGGCAGATGCAGGCTGGGATGCGCAAAAAAGAACTGATGGAACGGATCAGTGGCCAGAACCCAAACCAGACTCCACAAACTCCGATCCCCACACCCAACCCAACCCCAGCAGCCCAGCCCTCACAGCCGGTCCCTTCACTGATCTCTAACGGAACCCCCCAGAACCCTTCGACAGGTCTTAGTTCCCCTCGTCCAACTGTGAAGGCCCGTCTGCAGAACACTAAACCTCTGGCACAGACTTCAGGCTGGTCTGGGCCGCAGAAGCAACAGAGCGCTGGTCCTGATGCCAGCCAGCAGGGCCAATGGCAACCGCAGCAGAAGAGGACCATGACCCCACAAAACACTCAAAGACAAGGTGCTGCTCAGACCAGCCCATTAGAAGAGCCATTGGGTCAGCCTCAACCTGGAGGAAAGAGAACAGTGATGCAAAGAGCGAGCAGCACCGAATCGCCACAGGTTCCACAGAAAGTGCGGGTAGTTAAGCGTCTGGGAGAGGTGAGTGAATTTGTTATCGGTTTAAACTCTAAATGTGATCTTTAAAGTTCATATGCCACTTTTTGTCTTTGTCCTTTGGTGGTTTTCTTGAAGTAGTTGTCACCAGAGCTCTTTATAGAATAAATCAAAGAACTCGGAACGCGACAAGGAGGATTTCCAATTACTCTAAAAGTCAAGGTGTCTACTTTTTTGACCACTAAAGTTTTTAGAGCTAAAAACTCTTTAAAGCATAATGCGATTTTCTCTTTTTGAAAGAATCGATACAGAAAGCAGTCTCTATGCTGTGATTTGTGACACCACACTTAATTGACAGAACACTTTTACCTTTCAAGCCCATAAATGGCACTATTCTGGCGTCATTAAAGTGAGTCGCTTGGCATTTGCGCCTTTACTTTGAGTGACAACAGATCCAGACATTGTAAAGGTTTGTGTCTTCTTTAAATCAAGGTGCTGTTGCATGTGACGACTCGAGAATGGCCTAATGGAAGTTTATGTGGAGTCATTTAGCATTAAGACTGGAGTTTGAGGTGCTTATTTACAAATCTGACAGGACATTTTCTGCATCTCAACCAAGAAAAGAAGGACCCAAGGATGATTTATGGGCTCTAAGAGATGATTTGCTGCGTTGAATGAGGAGAAAACATCCTCTTCCAGTCTCCTGCCTGAAGCGAAGCTAAATATTTCCTTTGAGTGCCGGATCTCTGTGGATGAAGATAACTGTGTGTCAACTTAGTTAGTAGAAAGCTACACGCAGCTATCTGAAGTGCCGTGGCTCTGACTGACAAAGAGGAAAAAGGGGGAGGGGGTGTCAGACCAAGAGAATCTGATCCTCTAGGTGCTTCTCTTCTCCTGCTGTCAACCTCAGCCGCCTGACAATGTTATCTTTCTTTCTTGTTCTCCTTTCTAACCTGCGCTCGCTCGGTGTTGTTCTCTTCATCTATCTCGTCTCGCCTCTCGCTTTATCCATCCATCAGCTCATCATTGAAGTGTGTTAGAATAGGTGTCAGTCGGGGGACATCTGCAATTAATCTTCCTCGTCTACGTTGATATCAGTGTAATAATACCTGCGAGAGTCTGGGAGAAAGAGAGATGGCGGTTTGGGCGGATTTGTATTTTTCCCAGCTTAGCCGTACAGATAAGAGCAAATTAAATTTTCATCAGGATGAATACAAAGCCTGTGCCGTACAAAAGCAGCATGGAGGATGGAGGTGACTGGGTGGGTGGGGGAGGGGGAGGTGCTTGTCAAGTGTCGTCACCCCGCCTCGGTGTATCTGATAGATGTAATCTGAAGGTGTGGATTTTGTATAGAGTTAGATTAATCCATTAACCCCCTCAGACACAATTGAGATAATGCACATGGGTTTGAAAAAGACAGATGGGGAGAAAAGGATGAGTGTAGGAGGTTTGGCAATTATGTCTTTGTTGTAGACTGAAGGAATAAAAAAACAAACTGGTGACACAACCCTAACAAGTTTTATTTTATTTTATTTTTTTCACTTAAGAAACTGTTCTTAAATAATATAATAGTAAAGATATAAACATAACTGAAGATAAGGATTGTTGCAACATAATATATAATATGTTCTGTAAAAGAAATTAATATTATTCTTACACAATGATAGTAATGTGGTACGCCAAGTACACACAAACATCATTAATGTCAAACAAGTAATTGGGAACTATATTGGAAGTATAAAACACCTCATATAATATAAGTTCTTACATTTGATAACCATAATATTGTTAATAATACATAATTGCATACGTGACATACCTAATATAATGTAAATCCTTTCATAAGATGACCTGCTGCTACTACTACTACTTCTAATAATAATAATAATAATAATAATAATAATAATAATAATAAACTATAATAAATTACATTGAAATTAGGGCTGCACAATTAATCGAATTTCTAATCGCGATTACAATTATGGATGCCACAATTACGTAATCGTTCAAAGCGTCAATTAATCGTTCAAAGTCCACTTATGTTATTCTGCACGCTTAAGATATGTTTTTTTCTTTCTACAAGTTATCTTAAGGATTTTCCCATTGTTTTAGTTTTAATATAACATTATAATACCATTCATATTTTAACTTTTTTATAATTTAAAGAAGAAACCAATCCGACGTATATTTGACATTTGAGGCTTAATACTATAGAAAAGCACTAAAGGTTTTTCAGTTAGTGTTTTCAGCTTGTTTATTTTCATATAAAAGTACGGCATGCAGTTGCATCAAACAATGGGAGATACACTAAAAACGGAGAAGACTTGGACTATAAACCTTGCGCGCTGTATACAAACGAACATGGAACAATACATTTATTAATCTGTGTTAATGTTAGTTAATAAAAAGACAGTCGTTCAGTG
This sequence comes from Sinocyclocheilus rhinocerous, assembly GCF_001515625.1. Taxonomy (NCBI): domain Eukaryota; kingdom Metazoa; phylum Chordata; class Actinopteri; order Cypriniformes; family Cyprinidae; genus Sinocyclocheilus; species Sinocyclocheilus rhinocerous. Next base: position 492,074 of record NW_015659923.1, on the reverse strand, counting down.
TTTGTTCATGTGGTTGTTGCTGTTATGTGATGAAGCGGTGTCTGTCTAGGGTCAAGACGTGGGGTGATGACATCATCTTTTCACAAAATAAACGGATTGGCTGTCCACACGAAAACGCAAGGGTGTCATTTTCAGATTTATCCACTCTGGGACCCGGTTTCAAATAATAGCGGTTTCACGCTCCCAAAACGCCGGATCCGCCTGGACGAAATGCCAATACGATACAACATTTTTGCGTATACAGCTAAACGCCTTTCCGTGTGGACAGGGCCTCAAACTCAATTCCTGGAGGGCCACAGCTCTGCAAAGTTTAGCTCCAAACCTAATAAAACACACCTGATCCAGCTAATCAAGGTCTTCAGGATTACTAGAAACTTCTAAGCAGGTGTGATTTGGAGCTAAACTCTGCAGAGCTGTGGCCCTCCAGGAATTGAGTTTGAGACCACTGCTGTATAGTGTTTGTGTCCACACCAAAAAAAACATTGACAACAGAACAAACAGGGAGCCGAATTTTCAATAAGGATATCTAAGATGTAAATATTAAACATAAATTTGCATTTAAACAAATAAAATTCTTATTTCAACACAAGTAAAGCACTGAGCTGATTGAGTGCACAGTGGCACAGACACGCAAGTGCTTTGAGTGCACATCTTCTAAACAGTGTTGGAAAGTTTGTATTTAAATTGTCTTTTTTCAATAGTATATTTGAATAGCATATTTTCTAACAAGGAAAGAGAAAGAAAGAGAGAGCGCTTTTGTATGCGTTGTTTACCGTTTGTTCACTCAGCACACACCGTTTGGATTAAAACTAAACTGTATGATTAAGTAAAATATTAGCTGTTACATATTTTCTCAAATGGTGTCTCTGTGTAAACCTACTGGCACAGACAGACAAGTTTGTTAAACTACTTTTAAATTAACATGTAACATATTCAGATATAAGTTTAGCATGTGCAGGATTATGATACATCAGCCAATGTGTTAAGTGAAATAAACAGAAACATTTGTTAAATGAATTATGTAAAATTATTTGAAACTTATTCAAAAAACCCTTATCTGGGGTAGAAGCCCCCTTGGGTAAACTTTTGCAGAATATATAAATGACTTTTGATACTCTTTATATATATATTTATTTATTTATTTATTTATTTATTTTTTAAGTGTCATGAATGTAAAATACTAAATCAACTGTTCTGTTTAAATTGTGTTTTGACAATTTAGTTGAGTAATTAAAAAAAACTGACAACAGGCAAAGCAGAATCCAAGTAAAAGATAATTAAGAGATAAATTTATTCTGTGACTTGTGTAAAGAACTATACATATTAAATTACACATTTTAATTGAACATACCGTAATAGGAACACTATGCATTAAAATAGACTGACTTCACTCAATTAGCCTGTAGGTTTTAATGAATAGAGATGTCAGAAATGTACATTTAACTCATGCGACAATTAAAAATAACTTTATTAAAATGTATAATTTTTATTTACAAAAATTACAAAAATCATCAAATGTATTAAATTAAAAATATCTTAAGTGAGAACATTCCACTTTGGGCCTTCGGTGCATCTTACCCCAAAGGTCTTAATTTTACGCTTTCAGTTCAAAATAAAAAAATAATATTTTTGCTCACATACCTAAAAACATTAATGTATCCATTAATGTAATCCCACATTAACATAAAGACACAAAATCATTTTACATTCAACATAACAGTCATATATCAGAGTTTTCCAGTGATACAGTTTAAACTAGTTAACCTGATAACTGTTGATATTCAGATGACAGTTGACAAAATTAAGAAGAGCACAGCAATTCATTTAATGTGTTGAGATTTTGTCATCTATTGTCAAGAGAATAGGAGACGTATTTCCCAGCTTACCTTATACAATATGAAAAGAGCCCTTTTTGTGAGATTTAGTGGTCCTGTGAGCAACTTAAATCTGGCCATTTTCAAGGCCTTCTACATCTAAAGACTGCCAGCGGCCATCAGATAACACAGACACTTGAAAGGTTTCCCTGAAGATGAGGAAACAGAATGACTGAGAATTTGGAGGAAGAGCCAGAGGCAGTTTATCTCAGACAGGTCCACATCCATGGCATTTGTGCCCAGAGATGCAGTCATCACTCTTCTGAAAGATGTTTAATGAATTCAGCTATACCTTATCCTCCAAAAATGATTTCAGTATCATCCCGAAATCAGAGCACATCACATAATTGAACACTTTTGTCTCTTTTTGTCTTTGTTGGCTTATTTACTTACTCTGTGCCAGTTTAAACGGATCACACATTTCTGTACGTTTTGGTGAGCTCTAAGACTGCCGTTGTATTAATTACCTTAAAAAATTGTGGTGCAGTCATGATGGACTGTAATTTTTGTTATTTTGTGTGCCGCTGGAGATTTTCTTTCTGTGTGGGTTGTAAGATGTGTCTGCTCTGTATTCAGCAGGCAGATGCCGGTCCCAACACTGGTCCCCCACAGCAGCAGCAACAACAACCAATTGGTCGGCCTGCCCCCCAACAGAGACTTGGTCCCATCAGAAAAGTTACCATGGCAACTGGTGGTGTACAAAATCAACAACAGGCTGGCCGTGGCATGGCAAACCAAACGAACCGGGTATGACTTTGAATCTGGATTAATCTCATAAGCCCTTAATTGGACAGGTGCACAATGGCATTTTGCACAGCTGACACTAAGCCCTGATACTAATGGTGCTTTCAAGTCATGTCCAAATGAATGTATTTACCACTTTTTTTTTAAGCCACGGCTTTCTGAGTTGGGAACGTCTGAATTAAAGCATTATGGTGGAAGCTAATTGCTGTTAGACATAATAAGTTGTAACTGTGAAATGTTTTTATGCATTTTGTGCATAACTGCATTACTGTTGAGGAAAATTATAAAACTTGCCAGAAAGCAACGCATTTAACTTGTTTGATGAATCTGATCAAATTCCCCATCTCCCATCATCCTCTGAGGCACCACAAGAGTGGAAAAATACACCACCGTTGAAATGTTTAGGGTAAGATAGATTTTTTTTTTTTTTAATTAATGATTCATTTAGCAAGGATGCATTAAATCTTAAATGACAATTTTACACAACTTTATATACATCAAAGAATCCTGAAGCAGCATGTTTTCAGCATTAATAATAAGAAATGTTTCTTGAGCACCAAATCAACATATTAGTATGATTTCTGATGGATCATGTGACACTGAGAACTGGAGTAACGACTGCTGAAAATTCAGCTTTGCCATCAAAGGAATAAATTGAATTTTAAAATATATTAAAATAAACCAGTTATTTTAAATGCATTGTAATAATTGTTAATAATATTACTGCTTTGCTGTATTTTTGATCAAATAAATGCATCATTGGTGAGCATAAGAGATGTTCAAAACATCTTACTAACCCCAGATGTTTGAATGGTTGTGTACATAAACATCATTTACACACATATTGTGCTCTTTGTAGTTGTGTTAGCTCTCAAAAGTTTCATGTCTTTGCCAGGAAGTGGAAAAGTTAATTTGCTTGTGAAATTGGTCATTTTTTGACCAAAATCACTTGAATGCCCGTATCAATATTATTTTATTTATTCATTTATTTTGACCGGAACTGTTGCTGTTCCTCCTGAACTTGTATAGTGTTGTCCAGAATATACACTTCAGTCTTTGTTAGGCTCTTTTTCCCTGTCATAAAGAGCTGCTCTAAGTGGTTCTCTCCCTCACGCTTCAGCACTAGTAAAGACGGCAGATTTGGTTTCCTGCTATGGCTCAGCTGTGTCACTGCTTCTCCCAGGGGACTGGTAGCTGTTTTGGAGGAGAGCAGGAGCAGTAATGATATGGAACAGAGTGCCAGGTGTGATGATATTGACAGGCTGAAGCAGGAGAGATGAAGATCCCTTGGCCTTTTCAGCACGCTGCCGTCTCTGTACAGTAGTCCATTCTCAGGGGATAAATACAGTGCTAACGTGTGTCAGTCAGTCACAGCAGAGTGCCTTCCTGCACAGCCGCTCACGCTGTCTCAGTCCGACTGTCTTGCTGCATCTGCCTGAGCTCTCATGTTGAGTCAGATATTCTAAACACTTTCTGCTGTTTACTGATATAACCGTGGCCTTGTAAATCACTCACTGACATTGTACCCAGTGTCTTGCTTGGAGCAAAAGTGAATTGTATACTCGGTATGTGTAAGTGGTGAGAGAGCATCTAGCTCATAGCATTGGGAACCCATAAGGGATTTTTCAGCGTGCCTGCAGCACTAAGCCAACCTGGCCCTTTTGATGCCTCCCTTTCATTTAAAAAGGACTGTATGGAATGGAATGAAATGTCTTTGCATTGTACTGGAATATTTTATCATTACCCCAAATTTAAACACAAGATAAACACAAATCTTTATACTTTTGAATATACATTTGGCAACACAATATATAAACAAAATTGTTTTCACAGTAATTTTTTAAAATAAATTAATGCTTTTATTCAGAAAGGATGCATTAAAAAGTGATAGTGAAGACATTTATAATGGTACAAATGATTTTGTATTTCAAATAAATGCCATTCTTTTGAACTATTCGTCAAAGTATCCTAAAAAAAAGTTTCCACAAAATTAAGCAGCAAAACGGTTTTCAACACTGATAGTAAGAAATGTTTTTGGAGCACCAAGTCAGCACCGACTTTGATGAAGCATTTCCAGAGTTAACATTATATGTGTGTGTGTGTGTGTATGTATGTGTGTATATATAGGTATACACACATACAAGTTAACATTGTATGTGTGTGTGTATGTGTATATATATATACACACAGGGCTTAAAGTTCTCCGGCACCGTGTTGGATCTCCGGCGTGTAGCATTTGGCTGCGGAAAAAATTAATCCTACATTTAAAAAAAAAACTTGTTGATATCACTTTCGAGTCCATGAGTTCGGCTACCAATGGTATGAAAGGAGCACAGCTTTCACTCTCAACCAAACTAACATTACCAGCCAATCAGAATATTTTGCTCTTATAAACACGAGACGCACATCGCAGCTCTGATGAATGGAGAAGCGTGACACGTTGAAAAAGCTGCGAGGCGCAATGAACAAAGATGTCCATATAGCACATATTTACATAGAAAAACGAATTAAAAAGCAGTGGAGATTATAAACAGCTCAGAGTAATCACGTCATCTCCATAAGAACGGTATGATTGCCAGAACAAATTTACCGGGTTTTTGAAAAGGTCCTGTTCACACATGATCTCTGTCTTTTAATGGTAACTTACCAGTAAAGACTGTATGTGTGACACTTCCTCTGCATTTGCTGTGAATTTGAATTGCTTAACATTCATCTGGGAAAACTGTGCATTATCTCACTAGATTTGTAACGCAAATCATTTTAACCTTTGCCAATACAGGAGAATACATCAACCTATTTCTAAATATGCCATTTATTGTACATCGCGATTTCAAAATAAAAGTTTCTGAGTTTGCATGTGGCCAAATATGAAAATTAAATGGATTTAAACATCTTTTAATCACGCTGTAAATTGAAACGTCACCAGGCCGGTGGCGCCCTCTGCAGGAATTTGTTATAACACATAATGTACTTGGTTATGTTCATATTATGTATCGGCATATTACATTATGTATTTTATCAGTGTTGTTCAATAAAACCATGTAATTACTTGGTTTTGATATTTTATTTGAGCCAATTATTATTGCCTCATCGTTAGTTTATATATAAATAGTCCTACTAAAGCTTGGTTTTCACTTAGGTCTATTTGTGTTACTAAAATATACCAGATTACTCAGTTGTCAAAATAATCAGTAGATTACTTGATTACCAAAATAATCATTAGTTATAGCCCTAAATTAGTTAAAGAATTTCATAATACAACTGCATTGTTTTACTTTTTGTAATTAAAAGACAAATATTTTGTCATTGAAAATTTCTTAAAAATAGTATTAAAATATTGTCTCGTTCTAGTGAACCAAGTATCTGTATTTTGTCTCATCTTGTGAGCTAAGTGTATTGTCACACCCCTAGTGTCTACGAGCATGATATATAGCTTGTAATTTTCCAAGTGTATGATATAGCTTTCATTCTTCAGGTCAACCGTATATTAATGAAAAAAAAAATCAGTTTGAATAAGGAAAGCGATAACTTTGTCATAGCATCCTTTCACATGTTAAAGTTGCCACAGTTATTGCATGCTCTGCATGTGCAGACCCCCAAAAGAAATACAATGTATTTTTGGCTATTGCTACAAATATACCCCAGCGACTTGAGACTGGTTTTGTGCTCCAGGGTTGCATATACATACAGATACACATATATACCCTGGCATAACATTGCATAAATCTTGTTTATGCTGCTGCATGCATTTCTAATGCAACGGCTGATGGAGTGATGGCAAATTTAAAGAAATCTCTTTTGACCAGCATAATCTCTTTAAAAAAAAAAATTATTTTGGAAAGTCATAGAAATGTTTTTTTTTTTCTTCTTCTTTTTTTTCCCCCTTTAGTTTAATTTATTTTCAATTCAAGTTTACCCAACTATGACAATTTCCGCTTTTGAGAACCCCCGGAAATGTGAAAAGAGTCCATTAGAATGATTTCTGATGAATCATGTGACACTCAAGATAATCATGACTGATGACAATTCAGCTTCTTATTATCTGCAATTAATAATATTTTAAAATATATTAAAATAGAAAAGTTGTTTCAAATGATATTTCCTTATATTTTTTTAGATTATTTTTGACCAAATAAATGCAGTCTTGGTGAGTGTTAGAGACTTCTTTCAAAAACATTAACAAAAACTTTTGAACTGTAGTGTAAACATCCAGAATTTCAGTTCAAATTAATTTTGAAATACTTTTTTTTTTCATGTTTTTGTTTAACATTCAAAGCAGTTTAACAAGGAACAGTGCCTTAAAAAAACTTTATTGCCTTATAAAATGAGAGGCTTATGCTGAAGCGTTATCTGTCTCTGGTTTGTGCCCAGCACAGAGCTTTGCTTTCAAGGCCAAAGAGCTCAGCTTCAGTCTCAACAGACCACAACATTTTCATTCACCAGGTTTTGTCACATGGCCTCTAGCAGACTCCAGGCGTGACTTAATGATGGCCTTTTACAGAAGTCTCTTCCCTCGAGCCGCTTCCAGGCTTAATCAGTGAAGTGCTGAAGAGATTGGTGGACTGTCTTTCCTATTTCAGACAAAAGCACTCTTTCTTGATGTTGCAGCTGGTTTCCTGGCCGCAAATACACATTTATTCACTATATGAACTAATATTCTGTAGCTTTGATTATTTAATAACTGGTAATTCAATCAAGGCTACAGGAAATTTCTTAATATGGTTTAGCTTGCTTTTTGAAACTATATGATATGGTTAAACCATTGAAGTCTAACAATGCCTCTGATAATATAAACCAAAAACAGACATCCAAAAGATTATTTTGAGAGCTAGAGGATGGGAGCAACTATTCTAATAAAGTATGAATTAGAATGTCTGTTTTTAAGAGCAATTACTGACTTGCGATATTTCCGATGAACAGCTGTACAAAAATAATTAATAATTAATAATTTAATTTGTAAAATAATATAATATCATAATTTTCAAAAATAGCTAACGAATATAACAACGCATTAACAAAGATCCTTAGTTCCAGCAACAGCCGGTAGAGTGTACTGTTAATTGTTCTTTCCATCTTTATTCAATATTCCCCTTCCTGATGTCCACAGGTGGTAGTTCGGGGTCGGGCGCGAGGCCGTGGTGGGGGGCGTGTGATGATGCAGCAGAACCCAAGAGCTCAGGATTGTCAGAGAAGCACTGTCTGCATTGAAGGTTTATCCACCACCACAACCAACAAACAGCTCACGAACCTTCTCAACTCCATTGGCCCTGTTGAGGTAAGGCTTATCAAAACACATTTCTGTCTTTTCTTTTTATTACTGACCAAGCATCAGAAGGGGGCGTATGTGGGAATTTTATGCAGAACTTGCTATATGTATCATTGTTACAATGCCCTGAGCTTCCATCAACAAATTGATGATGGCACCACCTGATGGCCAAAGAGCATAAAACAATGTTGTTTTTTTAAGTATATGTATTTACAGTATACATAACTAAGTGTCAACTTCAAGCTGTTTAACCGTTTTGAAGACAATAATATCTTCAGAACAAAAAATCTCTTTCATATTCATTTAAACAGTTGGTTACACTTTATTTTAAGGTGTCCTTGTTACAGTGTAATTATACATTTAAGTACAGAGTAATATTAATTAACTACATGTCCTTACTATATGGTTAGGATTAGGGTTTGGCTTAGGGTTACTTGCATGCAATTATGCGTAATCTATTATAATAGTAAGTACATGTAACATGTAACAAGAACACAGAGTCACTTGTACTCAGAGAAACATTCAGGAGCACAGAAACTTGTCGACTCTGCCCTGCATCTTTTATTACTAAAATAGCTTAAGTACTGAAATGCTTCATTATGTTTCTCAGCTAAGTGGTGGTAATGTATCTGGTTTTGAAGTAATTAAACTCACAGCTTCACGATTAGTAGAGACATGCCGCACAGGTAATTCATATATGCACAGTCTTCAGAATCCTCGATCTAACAACCCGTAGATAAAGTATCTAATGGAAATATTTTATTCGCCCAGTCAAAATTTGCTCTGCAGGCATCAGTGACAGCATTACCTGTGACCATTGTTTTTGTGGGAAAATACACGGCTAGGTGGTTCTTCGCCTCCATGTTGTGTTAAAATCATTTAATGCCCTCCTAGGTGTAAACTATCCTTCACAAAATACCATGATTTGGAAGACAAAGAATTGCTTCCTGACAACGACCCCAAGAATAAACTAGGTAGAGTGTAGAATATTCCTCTAAATATTACAATAGCGCCATCTAGCTGTGTGCATTCAGGGCTGTGCTCCTGTATGATTTTCTCCCAGCTCTTGAGGTGTATCACCCACTGTTACAGTGCAAAGTAACAGAGGTTATCTCTTACTGAAACAAGCAGATGAGCATTTAGATAATAAAACCCACTGCTAATACACAAATTGATGGTTATTTTGTAGATGTTTACAATGTTGCCGGAGCAGCGGAAGGCCATTGCCAAGTTTGTGAACTCTCAGCATGCAGCAAGTTTTCAGCACAGCTTTCACAGGTACACTTTTAAATTCATCTTAAACTGGATTGTGCTATGTGTTTATACACAATGCATGAAAATGAATAGAGTCGTTGACATTTTATGGATAATTTGAATTTTCGGACTTTTGTTTTTCTTCATATTTTTATAGAATGAGGTCTATTCACACCAAGACTAAATATTCATTTTAAATGTCTGTTGCAAATAAGATTTTGAATAGAAACCGTGAATTCCTATTAGACTTCTGTCTGTTTCTCATTAATAGCTTAAAAAACTTGTAGTGTTGTAGAACCGTTATCAAATATCAAACCTCTGAAGTCTCTTCATATACACTACCAGTTAAAAGTTTTTGAACAGTAATATTTTTAATGTTTTTAAAGAAGTCTCTTCTGCTCAACAAGCCTGCATTTATTTGATCCAAAGTACAGCAAAAAAATTTGAAATATTTTTACTATTTAAAATAACTGGTTTCTACTTAAATATATTTTAAAATGTATTCCTGTGATTTCAAAGCTGAATTTCTAGTATCATTTCTCCAGTCACATGATCCTTCAGAAATCATTCTAATATTCTGATTTGCTGCTCAAAAAACATTTATTACTATGTTTTTCAGGTTTCTTTGAAGAATAGAAAGTTCAGAAGAACAGCATTTATCATTTAATAGAATTTAATAGAAATCCTTTCTAACATTATAAATGTCTTTATCACTTTTGATCAATTTAAAGCATCCTTGCTAAACAAAAGTATTAATTTCGATAATGAATTATACTGACTCCAAGCTTTTGAATGGTATAGTGTATAATGTTACAAAAGCTTTTTATTTCAGATAAATGTTGGTCTTTGGATCTTTCTATTCATCAAAGAATCCTGAAAAAAAAATACTCAACTGTATATTGATAATCAGCAAAT
>NW_015659923.1:476631-481324 GCF_001515625.1 Sinocyclocheilus rhinocerous | reverse complement strand
TCAGCATATTAGAATGATTTCTGAAGGATCATGTGACACTGAAGACTGGAGTAATGATGCTGAAAATTCAGCTTTGATCACAGAAATTACATTTTAAAATATATTCAAATAGAAAGCAGTTACTTTAAATAGTACAAATATTTCACAGTATTACTGCTTTTGCTGTATTTTGGATCAAAATAAAATGCAGGCTTGCTGAGCAGAAGAGAATACTTAAAAAAACAAAAAAAAAACTTTAAAAATCTTACTGTTCAAAAACTTATGACTGGTAGCGTATGGTGTGAATATTAAGGTGTATTTTCTGTTGGTGCTATTGGCTGAAGCAGATCAGAGTCATTGTGCCTAATGGTTTGTGAAGGGCAAATAAAATGTGCCGAAATGCAGCATCAGCAAGTATTCCTCATCAAAACAAAGAACAAGAGCTCTACTGTGACTCCACTGATTGTCATGTTTTGATGGAGGTGCCTCAGATTAGCTTGCCTTTAAGTGTGAGTGTCTCATTTCCATCACATGTTCCCTTGATCACATAGGCACATGATAGATTTGTCTCACATCGATGTTTCCATTATCGATGGCTGAGGAACAAGCCAGTTCAACAGACAAGACGACAAGAAGTGAGCAAGAAGAGAATGTCTTTTTCTGAAAGACAGACACACAGTCAGGAGGCTAAAGCTTTGGAAGCTCTGTGGAGAGTGCTATCGACAAGCTCAAGCCACATGCATGAAAGAATCCAAAACAAAGAGCCAAACACCAGCTGTGTCCTGCTGGATATGGCACAGCACTGAACTCACATTGTCAATGACTTTGGCATGAAGTCTTGCTCTTGTTTCTGTACTTTCATTTATATGTGGAGGGATCAGTAATGGTCTGAAACCAGCAGGTGAAAAGAGAGAAAAAGGTATGAAACCAGGACATTTTTATGCCAGTTGATAATAGTTGCTCCCATCCTCTAGCTCTCTAGATAATCTTTTGGATGTCTGTTTTTGGTCAAATAGGAATTCTTGATTTATTGTGGAATTTCCACAGTCAGTGTGACTTGAACAAAGTGTTAAAGGGGTGGTTTGGCTGATTGAATAATGTTGCGCATGCTGCAGTAGGTTTTGTCACCTGTAGAGGGCAGCAGATGTCTTCGGTATGGAGCTCTGTATGTTGGGGACATCAGAGAGAAAAGCACTGCTTGTTATGAAACTTCAGGGGCATATTTGGGTTGAGCTTTTTTCTAGTTGTGTATCTTTTGGAAGCCACTGTGATAATGCAGGTGTCTCTTTTTTTGTGCATTTGTCTACGACTATTCATGATCTTAAGTTTATTCATTGTCCCTTTCTCCATTATGATTGTATTGCAGTTGGGTTTTGTTCTGCAGAGCTGGAGTGGTGGTTCACGACGCGTGTCTTTGGGACCTAAAGACAGCTGAAAAACTATTTTGACAATAAATGGCTTTTATATTTTGATTTTAGGTTTTGGTGCTGGAATTGCATATTTAGATTCTTTTAATCGTTGTTAGAAATGGCTTCTAAGAAAGTAGGAAAGGCAACCAGAGAGTCCCCTCCTTTGGTAATACTCCTTTTTAATGTGTTTAGTTTTCTTTCCTCAGAGTTCAGCACATGTTGTGTGTGGAAGAGGACGACTGAATCATGGCCTGTGTGATGATTCGATAGGATTTTATTGTAGGTTTTGATGGAGCTCTGTTTGCTTACATTAAGATAGAGCACTAGATGAGTTTGAACTGTCCTGTTTACAACAACAGCTTAGTTATTTGTTTGTGAAGAGAGATATTTTGGACCGTTTATAATAATATGCTTATAACTTTGGCTCCGTTAATTGTTTTGAAGTTTGTCAGATGGGAATACAGGTTACTGAATCTGAATTGTGAGTTGTTAGGGATAAGGATTGGTCAAGATCAGCTTCTAATATCCGTTATCTCCATTTTCCACTTGATTTTTCCATTTATTTAGTAAGTTGTTACCCAAGCTTTAGATTTTTGGAAGGTGTTTTTTATTTTATTTTATTTTTTTTTTACACAAATCCCATACATTTTCAGTCTCCAGTGAATATATTACACTTCCTCAAAATGATTTCATGGCTTCAATCATGAGTATTTCATGCCTCAAATTGTTATTATATCATCCATTATTATTTATAGTAATAATAATAATAATAGTTTGCGGTACTGTGCAAGCATAGCGCTTGGTCATGTCTAATTGTACAGCTTAACCTAAACTGCCCCAGAACTGATCTCTTAGATCTAGTGCATTACAGTTTTCATATTTGGGACTGTTCATTTAATCCAACCACTTTACATTATACGCTACATTTGTAGCAAAAAACAAAGTCTTGTTATAGTATCTAAAATATATCCGTGTTAGATAATATAACCGTGTAACAAAATCAAATGATGTTTGAGCCATTTCAATAGAATCAAATATGTCTGTAGATATTAACACATCCAGGTCTGCAATTTCAAAGGATTTGGGAGCAACTGTTATCAGTGGTCTTGTATATAATGAAAAAAAAAGTGTGTATGAAGCTGTCAAGTCTGTTGTTTTCTCATCTCGAAATCTTTCCATGTTTGAAAATACCTACTAGTACGTGACTGGTGAATTTCTTTTCTCTCAATTTGTTTTTATATATCAATATAAAAAGTATTCCTTGGTCAGTTTTGTTTTTGGAGAACTTAGAGCTTATTATTTGAGGATATTTTAAAGATGAAAAATAAAAGATGGTCACATATATACCATGTAAATACGGTTATGTGAAGCCAGCTGTCTTGATCACCATTAACTGTTGTCTGATGTTGTTTTGTGGTTGAAGGTTCCCTCTCACAACATACTCATTTCCCCGATTCCCTCCGTCCTCCTGAATGTTTCTCTGTTGCTAACCATGCAAACTGATTTAAGGGGAAAAGATTTTGTTTCCAATTAAGGTGCCACAGTTTCTCTCAAGTCAGGTGAATTGAAACATCTGAGATGTTTTGTGTGTTATGGTTCTAATGCTCACTGTGTCCAAGACTTTGGGCCATTATGTCTATGAAGTGAATTTGTAAAGCTGCTACCCTTCAGCACCCTCTTGTTTTAAGATGCACTTGTAATTTGCTGATATGCCATCTTCTATTATAATATAGTAGTTGAGTGTGGTTAATCACGGTACCTTATTTGTCCATATAATTGTATTAATAATTTGCTCCATGAGTTTCTAGGAATCACAGAAATACACATAATGGGTAAGATTATGAATAATTTTATGTAGTACATATGGATCCACTTAAAAAATATATAAGCTTTTTTATTTTGTTTTGGTAACTTTGAGTTTTCTAGACATGTTCTGTTTAAAATTGGTATAGGGCACAGATTTGTTTTTTGTTTGTTTTTTCAGTTTCAATTTATTTATTGGTTTGAATGTATTTATGTAAAAAGAGTTAATCCTATGGATTTAAAATGTTTTATCTAGTCAAACTTTTTTTTTAAAAATATTTTTAGGTATAAATCTTATAAGACACGTAATATTTATAAACAGTCTTATAAGAGAGAAAAATGGATTCATATTGAATCGTTTAGTAACTTCTTTGTAAGTGTAGATTAACTTTGGGGAAACTTCCCTTTCTGATTTGTAATCACACATGTGACGAATTTAAGTTTTCAGAGATTGTCTGTTTTTGGCAGATATTTTTCACAAGATGTATAGTCCAAAATAATGGAAGCGGTATTATGTGATGGAGTCAGGAGTAGGCTTAAGGTTTACTTTTTTGCTGGATCTTGTTTTGTTTCTTTATTTCTGTCAATCGCTGTGGCTGGTACACTCCCAGTGTTTTATTTTTATTTATTTATTTTACCACGGATCCTGCTGCAGTAGAGCAATTGGCCAGTTTATAAAAATACCAGTATTGCCTATTGCTTCAGAATTAGATCAATTAGATTACATTTATATCTCATAATGGTAGATGTGGCATTCCCCCCCATAATTACAGGGGGAAAAATGTTGAGACTTTGAAATTCTGGTGCTTGTTTTGTATAATCATTTTGCCTGTTTTTACTCACTGTTTTAAGCGTCAAACACAATGCGCTGCTTCCCGTCGGCAGCAGTATGATTATTTGTAACTTGTAATTAAACCATTTTTTCTCTTTTTCAGGACCGAGCTTCCAGGAGCACAGAAAGGAGGGTTTTTCATAAAACAAATGCTCTGCACCCTTTTTCATTCTAAGATGGCATTGGTTTTCAAAAGGACTATTTAGAAATGTACAGATTGTGTTGAAACTTTTTTGGGTGTTGTAGTAGCAGATTGCTTGAAGTAATTCTGGGTGAAGCTGTTTTATACATGAGTTTTGGAGTCATTCTGTGGTGTGATAGAGAGTTGAGAGCTTCAAAGTGCAAAGTGATCATAGCCATATGTATGTTAAAACAGCAATGACCTGATGAGATTGTGTTTGGAGAATAGTCATACATGCTCACACTAGCAAACAACCATTGCATAACTAGGACAGGATGGTGCTATATAATATATCGTTTAGGGCTGGACAATAATTCAATATCAATATGTATCGCGATATAATTTTTTTCAATAACGGTGATATGATTTTTAAACACATTTCCGATATTTCGATATACATTACCAGTTTCCCATACATTGATTTATTTGTGCCGTTTGACTTCGTTGAATAAACATGAGCACTGCACGTTTCAAAATCAAAACACGTCG
>NW_015659923.1:426820-474555 GCF_001515625.1 Sinocyclocheilus rhinocerous | reverse complement strand
GGGAAAGAAATTATAGAAATTATACTTTTATTTAGCAAGGATGCTTAAAAATGATCAAAAGTGATGATAAAGGCATTTATAATAAGATTTCTATTTCAGATAAATAGTGTTCATATCGATATCGGAATTATATCGTATCGACCGAAATTAAGAAATATATCGTGATATCAATTTTGGCCATATCGTCCAGCCCTAATATCGTTAAGTCTACAGAATGGCAGATTGATTTTGAAGATTGATTCAGTCGTGCTCAGCACTCTGTTGATCTGGGGAAGAATTCGTTTTAACTTGGCTAAACTATCAGGTTCATGGCTTCTAAGCGAACCTTAGCTGCTTAGTGTTTGTGACTTGTGTTAGATTGTGCCTGTGTATTAGATTAGTGTACTGATTGACATTCCCAGACCTGCATCCAGCTGCGGTTCTCCTGAACTCTGGTCCTAGAGTAGCCTGTGCTAGTAACTGTACTGTGTTGAGCTTCTCAGAAACATGTTCTGAATAGCTTTAACTTAAGTAGTATGACTTTGATCGTTATTACAATGAAAATGTTTTTATTGATCGTTCGAGTGACACTCCACACTCCGTGAAAGAAACGGTGCTTTTGAAAACCACTGCATAAGCAAATCGGACGAAAACTGAAATATTGAACTGATGTGAAAAACCCTCCTTTTGGTTTCAGTTATTGTGTCTGTCTTCAGTAGAGCTGCCTCCAGACGATGCTAACTTGTCTTAATTTCTCAACAGGTGCTCTTCAGTTTAAGTGGTGCCAGATATCCCTTCTTTCGTGTTTTTTTTCCTCTCTCTATTTCTATTTGTTGACTTTCATTCTCTCACTCGCTCTTTCTTTGCTCTTTTGGAGGCTGGATGGGAAAGCGGTTGTTGATCTCAATGTGGTGTTTGTGTGAACATAATCCTTCTGTATTAAAGCAGGGGGACCTTGCTTCTGGATTTCCTTACTGTATTAGCCCACGTCCGTGGATGTTTTGCGTCTCTGGGACCACACCCTACTGAGTTCCAAAGTTCAAAAACTTGCACAAAGCCCAAGAATGATCTGTACACTCTTGCCAGCTATACACACATGTTGCGTTGTTGGACGAAAAGAAAACATTACTTGGAAATCATTATTGTTTGGGGGAAGTGATTTATGCTGTTTTGATCACCGTTTTGTTGTCCCTCGATCTTGTATTAATGAAACTGTTTTGATGTGTCTGAAATGTGTAAACCAGACTGTCCTACATGTTGAATTGGGAAGAATATAAATGGTGTTTGTTTAGTAAGCTTTCACGGAGCTTGTCAAATGAAAACCGATAATATGCCTTGACTGTACTGGTTATGAACAATTACTTGAAATAAATCCTTTTCCTGGATTTTATCTTCTCTATTGCCTGTGTTGTTTTTATGGACTGATAAATGAATGACTTTTGACACTCACCTTGCATCTGCTTTCTGAGAGATGTTTATTATCAATTGTGAGACGCTCATTTATTAACTTTTGTTAATATTACTTCAAATGTTCATGTTAGTGATTTAATCATGTTAACAGATACACATTTTGATCTTGATGTATTGGTAAATGTTGAGATTAATGTTAAGATTAATAAAGGCTGAAGAATTGTTTATTGTTAGTTCATGATAACGGATGAAACCTTATTGTAAATAGTGTCCCAAACAATCTTTATGCCACACCACACCAAACTGTGGTCTCTCCTGTAGTCCGTGTTTTCATTTGAAATGCAAGTTTCATGGAAATTGTAGTTTTGGAGAAGTGATTGTCTCTTGGCTAAATATTTATGCAATCAAGGTGAATGATTGGAATTTAACGGTAGGCAAGCTGTATTTCCTTCACACTTCACAACAGTTGCCAGTCCATTTTTGTTTGCAAATGCCGGCGAGCGTTTGTTGAAACAGTTGCTCTCTCTGCAGACACAAGGCCCCTCTGAAGGATTAGTTGGTTTTATTTACCTGCTCCGAGGAATGCTTTCGCCCGGTCGCTTTTGTGTCTGTGTAAATGCTCAAGGTCAGGGCTGAGAGTGAGCCTCACCAACAGCTCTAAAAAGCAGCAAAACCTGCAGCACAATGAAGTCTCCTCAAGAAATGGTAGTGGAATTTCTATTCGTGTTGCAACAGAGTTCAAAAGCTCAAACTTCCATTCACTCACTAGTTGACACCCTTCAAAGTGTCCGTGCACACACATGCACGCATTCATCATAAAAGACAAAAAATGGATGTGGTTGTATATGTTGTTAGTGCAACACAAAGATGGTGAAGACGCTAACCTAGCCCATCTTTTATATTTATTGATCCTTCCTGCTGATGTTTTTGGCATTGCTGTCTGTATTTGCACGTCAGGTCAGACGGTAACATTCACTTCAGACTTTAGTAGCTACTGTTCTCAGTAGCCATTTTATCCGCTGAGCTCACAGTGATAATATTATTCAGCAGAGACTTCACGTGAATGATATCGAGGTCCGGGAGGTGCTTGTGAAAGTTTTGAATCGGTGAAGGTGACATTTGGCCACTCGGCTTGACAAAACCGCACCGATTCACTCCGCTATGGATGCGATCAGCTTTTGTCATTTCAAAGGTGAATGCTTATAATTGCTTATTAATTTCACACACAGATAGGGAATGTCTGATGTCTGGACTTGTGAATGGGTTCGGGGCTCATTATTGGATGGCTGCAAAAGGTTAGGCTGTCATTTGCTTGCATGTATGTAGAAGCCACATATTACATCTCAGAATTAACCAAAGGAAACCTTAGAGTTTGGGTTTACTAAACCGTAAGTTAGGAAAAAAGCCGCTGCACTGACTCGTGCATCATGCATGATGTAGCCTGTTAGATGAGAAGTGGAGCGCTTCCTCACGTCCTCTCGTTGCACCTGGTGCGCCACCTGTTTCACTATAGGGAAAATTCACTATAAAATCCGAATTACATGAAGACTGGAAAACTGTGTTAATGTGTTTAATCGCAACCGTGGGGTGGTGGGGACTTTGTTCTACGTCATCCATGTGAATTTCTTCCAAAAATGTGTATTTGATTGCATCACAGATTTTTGAGGTGATTCTCGTTTGGTGAGTAACACTATAGAGCTCCGCATGTGAGATCAGCAAGTAGCCGATCTAATAAGCAGAGCTATTTCCAGTGGGAAATGTGTTGGTGCGTCTAAAGCACGCAAACAGTGGCCTTTTTAATCTGCGTGAGAGATTTTCAGATGTTATTTGCGAAGGACTGTCCTCTTCATATTTAACATGGGACCACAACTTTTCGCAAGCATACAAAATCCAGATCAAAGACTTTTTCGCGTCTTACCGATAGCCGTTTTCAACAGTAGCTACGATTTAACTTCATTTCGCATTTCCACGCGTTTGTTTGAATGGACTTCTTGTTTCTCCCACTCGAGTTTTATGCAAGCTGAATAGCCCGATTTACGTGGGTTGGAAATGGAAACATTATTGGTCGACTCTGTCAGATACCGTTTTTATTGTAACAATAAAACACAAATTGTAGGCCTATTTAATTATATGCATTTAAGCAACCTGTGGGCTATATCGTTTTTCTTGTGCCATGTGTTAAACATGACACAGCAATGAACATTACCAGCCCAGTTAATATTTTAATAGCAGCCCTTGAGAGCCGACTATTTAAACCACAGCAATGACAATGAAATATTTATGGACGTTAATAATGATATTAAATCTGATTATTGAAATGATAGGTGTAGATGTTTAATGTCTGCATTTTCAAAGGATATTCATGAAACAAAACAGTTTGAATATTTTCTTTATCTCATTCATTTATAATAAACATATAAATAATAAATTCTATACATTTCCTGACACCTGGCCTTGATGAAAGGTAGGTTAACTGGTATGGCCACTCAATCATATGCTATCCAAACTGTGCATCAGCTGCATTTTATTTCTATAAAACTATTTACCTATTACAAAATATGAAAAGAAAAATACATTTTAGTAAATGTACAGTAGTTACTTATTAATTTGTTTAACGAAACCCTTTGTTCTTTACTGTGGGACTATTATCGTTACTGAATTGTCAGAATGTGCATTTCGTATTTTCGAAAGAAAATTTTCTTTTTTTTAAGAAATACAAGAAGCAATGAAGCCAGAGAAGAGTGAACAAGGACGTACATGTCTGTCGCACTCTGACAACCAAAGCAATGACCAAATAATAGAGAATTCTAAAAGAGAAAACAGCACAAGACTGCAAAGACTCTGCACCTTTTTAAATTAAAATATATTCTCGTATCTTACACTATTTCAAATAACGAAAAGTGATTAGGTAACGATCGGTCAAAATCTAATGTACAATTCTGTGTATAAAAATATAATTTCTGGAGCCCCACGGCGTTTGCTTACCCCTAAAATATAACAGTCATTTGCACATATGCACAGAATGTTACAACCTGTCATGAAAGTTTCTTTCTTTTTTCTTACTTTTCTTTAAAAAAAAAAAAACTCTTTTTTTTCCCGGTTTACATGAGATATACAAAAATAGATTCTGCACCGCTGGATGACCACACTGCATTCGAATCCGTTTGTGTGCCACCAGCCTGAGTTCACGCGAGAATAAATTATGCAAAGAAAACTTTTAAGGCTCCATTTATTCTTTGAAAATGACATTTCTTTTAAAGTCATTGTAATAAATATCCCAACTCCTCTCGGGGCCTTTGTCTCTCTTTCTCTTTCTTTCTTTCTCTCTCTCTCACTCTCTCTTTCTCTCTTGCTTGTAGCCTACTAATATTGTCTTATATCCTACATTAGTGTGATTTCTCTTGCTTTATTTCCATACGAGGGTTTCAGCTTGAGTTTACTGACATCCCCAAAGGATGAAGCATGTGGCTGTCCAAAAGCCACGTTCCCATTTGATACAGAAGCTTGGAGTACCAGTGGACTCCCTCCTGTTGTAAAGTCGCATTAGACTGACTGATGAAGTTTTTGGGGAACAGGGCCGATGACACGCTATGATAGAGCCTGACGGGCGCGAAGGACAAATGCGCCAGACTGTGGTCCTCTATTACGGCGTAACAGGACGCCAGTATTCTGTCGACCACAATGGTCCCATGAGCAGTCACTGGTGCGAAAGAGCCCTGGTGCTCCTCCGTGTATATCCGCTCCACGATGACAGATTTAAGCTGACCGCTATCATCAACAACCATCACCTTTTGTCCGGCTCTGACACTGCTGGCAAACGCGGCGGTCATGGTGTGCCGATCATCCGTTGAGTTGTCGAGGACAAAAAGGAGGTGAGCAGCGGTGAGGGTGATCTTTTCAACGGGTTCTTTAGTTTCGATCACGTAAAACACGCGTCGCGTCGCGGAGTCTCGGTCTGTGAACACGATGAAGTCGCTGTACACGAGCTTCCCATCGCCGTCCGCCGCCAGCACCTTGTCACCTGGGTTCAGGTCCTTCACGGCCTTCTGTCCCCCGTCTTTGAGCGAGACCAGAGACGAACCTGGGAAGCAGCCTCCAGATTTCGCCGCAACCGAATTTTCTGTCGAGATAAAAAGCAATATTTCTTATGCTGCATATCGAGAAGTTACATCATAAATGTTTTACGCTAATTTAGCACATTTTCACTCTTAAAAATAAAGGTGCTTAAAGGGTTCTTCAGAGCGATGCCATAGAAGAACCGTTCAGTTAAAGGTTCTTTAAAGAACCATCTATTTTCTTACCTTTGTATAATATGAAGAACCTTCTTTCGCCACAAAGAATCTTTGGTGAAACAGAAAGGTCCTTCAGATGTTAAAGGTTCTTTGTGGAACCATTCAGACAAAAAAAGCTTCTTCTATGGCATCGTGATGCACCTTTATTTTTAAGAGTGTTGAGTCGTTATTGGTGAGGTTGTCGAGTCAAAAAGCTCGAAAACCATGCGCGCAAGGCAGCTAAATCTGCCCCAAAGTCGCCTCACGTAAGAAAAAGTCTGAATAAACAAAAGAAAACGTGGCAACGGGAATTAGGCTGTAAATCGAAAGCTTTCCCAAAAAACAATGTCTTTGTGTGAGATGGAGGAAAGAGTCTGGACTGCTCTAATTAAAAACCAATAAAGCCCGCACATTGTCATTCTAATGCAGCTTGTGTACAGAGCACTCTTGGAAAAGGACACTTCTGCCTTTCCTTGCGCCTCTTTCATATTTGCTCAGGTGCAGAAACTTCTATGTGACAATTCACACTTATAGAATGAGAAAACCCCAAGCAGGCTCAAATAGTATTTACTCAGCCCGGACACTTTTCCAAGTCTCTAATGGTGTAGATTTGAATGTAAATTAGAAATGCTAGCGGTAGTCAATCAATGCCCTCTTCTTCTTTCCTTTCATTTTTTAAAAACCATCCTGCTCTCCGTTGTCAAGCTTAATGACAATAATTCGGGCCTTGTGGGATCTCTTCACATTCCGATCTCTTGGGTCAGTAAACAGAGCTATAGAATGGACTTTTCGTCTAATCCTCTCATAAGATTCTAGGGCATGAAATAAGATGGTGACAATTGAGAAACAGATTTGCGCGAGCGAGTTCGACCCGGCTCTGTTCAAAGCCTGTAATGTATTTGTAAATGTGTTTAGAATTTAAATGATAAGATTTGGTGAACGCTTATGAGGCTTTGCCAATATGTTCCAGATAAATTACTTTCGATCAGTGTTAAACTAAATAAAATCCTGACAAGAATTACATCGTCGTTGGGCAAGTGATGCCTTCGTCGTATTTTTACAATCGCGGGTGTAAAAATACTATCCTCAATTTGTTTTCATAGATCTCTAGTAAAATGTTTGTACAGTGTGTTCTGTTGCAGTGAGTGAGCTTGTGATGACTTGATAAGCGCTTCCTTCAAAGAAACAGAGTGGGGCGATGTAAGATCACTTCATATATTGGCTGGCAAGTCTTTCTGTGTTTAACACGGCATTATCTGTCCTAGGAATTTCATAAGGTGTAAAGATTTAAAAGCAGGTCTTATAGAGGAATAGCCTTAAAACAATTTGTAGGCTTTGATTGCTTATCACTTGATCATTATTTATAAAACCTAAAATATACAGTAGATTTATTCATTAGAATAATATTTGTTAGAAATAATAATTCCTTTGCCAGATGATATTTTTATGACACTAATACAGTACACTTCCAGTAATAAATAACTTTTTTTTACTGTATCAGTATTTAAAAGCAGTGTTAACCCTGCTTTTTTTCATATGAAATCGAGTGTGAAACGTGCTCATCACTTCTTTATTTTGCCGTTCCAATCAAGCTGCCATGGTCTTACCTGCTTTGACAGAGCAATGGATGTGGGCTTTGGACTCGTAATAGACCCAGTCAAATCCAGCTTCCACAGCTAACCGAGAGAGTGTCCCATATTTGCTCTTGTCTCGATCAGAGGTGGTGATATCAACAGCTCTTCCCTCGTAGTGGAGTGATTCTTCAAAATGGTGACCGTCCTCATCCCAGCCCTCTGTTACACGCAGCTTAACCCCTGGCCACTGGTTCATTACAGAGATGGCCAGTGAGTTCAGCTTGTCTTTGCATCTCTAATAGAATAGAGAGAGAACAGGAAGAGAGGTAATTAACTGAGTTTTAATACATTTCTATTCATTCATCCATGTTGCTATAAACATTTTTTTTTTTTTTTTTTTTACAAATTTATAAATAATGTTCTGAATCTCCAAAAATAATAGCATAGCTTACATAAAAGCTGTTTGCATCCCTTAAATAAACCGACAGGTCTCATTTATTTCAAGAAATAAACTGGTTCAGTAGTATCTTGTCATTTTCTCTAACCTTCTCAAGGATCACAGCTCCCCAGACATCATTTGCTGACAATAATTCTGTAATATCCCAATAGATACGTCTAGACAAATAAGCCGACCGTACGAGAAACCTGTATTTACACTGGAAATAATTCAGCCTTGCATGCAAGGATATTCTGCTCAAAGAGCTTAATGAAAAATTGATAAGTTATTGCATTCGCTTCACTGATCTGAAACATATAGATCCAACCAGGGAAAGGTGTGACTGCATCAAGGCCTCTTCTCTTTCAAAGGCCAAAATACATGCAATGGTAACTTGAAATTAGAAAACAATACTAAAAAGGGATGTTTGAGTTATAGTGGTTTTGTACTATAACCTTAAGGTTTAGAGCAGTGGCTTTCGTTGAGGTGCAGGTAGCTGTGGAATATTAGGCCATGTTTGGGTGGTGCACCCACTAACCTTTCCCGGGACCTTGTGTGGAGATGCTTGGCCTTCTCCAGGACAACTCTTCCCAACACTTAACCAATATGTCAAATAAAACACCACAAAAGACTCTTTCACTGCGTCCAAAAGGAGAAGCAACTACTCATTATTCTTGCAGCACAGGTTTGCTCAAGGGACGTGATGTGATTGCTTAACCGACGGTCTTTCAGAGGTTATATAAAATCTATTCAAAATATGCTTGCAAATTGTGACACTAAGCCAAATTAATACCTGCAATAATTCACACACGTACCCTCCTAGCTTTGACTTGCTCGCTCTCCCCCTCTTTCTCTCCCCCCTCATAAGTGCACACACACACACACCATTCTTAGCCTAACATCCTATACCAGACTACTATCGCCTCACTTTCTACTGATTTGCTTGACCCTCTAATTTTCATGTGTGCAGTGAAAGCCACATGCACCTAATTACACTGGATTAGATTCCATCATAAATTTAAAAAAATGAAGTATAGTCAATTATATAATATAAAATGTTTCAATGTTTCAAATGTTTCAATACTTGGATCTGTCAAACCACCAAAAACTTATTGCGCTTCACAGATGCATCCTCTTATATGCGGCTACATGCATTATTTTCATATTGAGATACTGATGTGTGGAATATCTGTGGTCTGAATGGAAAATGACAGAATGGTACTTTACCCTAATAGAAATAAAATGGATTTAGTGATTATACTTGGAATCTGCTGCCTATTAGCTCTACAGCACTTGTGGCACTTGAATGAGAGAGGAAAATACAAACGAGGCACCGAAAGACACAACCTAGCACATTCTGAGCAAAACTACTGGGGATTCAAGAGCCGTGAAGCCTAAACTCTTTATTAATTCATTGGGTCGTGTGCCGCAAATCAAGCCAAATTCTGTTCAGCCACCATGAAGCGCAGCGGGAACCCCTGTGCCGCCGCTTTGTGCTCCAAGCTAGGTTTGTTCAACAAGCCGCCTAGTCACAGTCAGCTACTAATCTCCGCCCGAAATGAACTGTTTTAGAGGAAACACTTATCAGCTACCTGTCAGAGCAAACAGCCTCCTGGATGCTCTCGCAGTTGCGCCTAATGTCGCGAGCAGCACCGTTAAGCCCAATTGATTACACAGCGTGTTCAACCAACAAACCATCTCTTACACTCGGGTGCGCTTCTCCAAAACATTTGTTAACATGACACCTCGTTAACTCCCCTTAAAAGACTGAGACGTTCATTTGAAGTTACAAGATTGCAAGGGTAGCTTTCCTATTTTTAACGGCAGCGTGTGTGCCCGCGGGTCATCGCACACTTATAATCACATTCACCTTAAGTAGAGTTTGATATACATCTGAGAAAACCACACCAGACAGGGGTTTCATCTTTTTTTAAGGACCAGAAAAGAGGAAACTTAATAATGCACCTGCGCGGCGCGTGTAAATCCACTTTGGTTGACATTCGCAATGTTTAAGCAAACCTCGTCCATGCGATAACCAGTCATGACTTAGACTTTGAACCGAATAGCTATTCAGCAAAGACACGTCCGAAATGGACTAATAAAGATATTATACTCAGACTAATAGCGTTATAAATTACACGGAAGCAATCCTGAATATGCATAGTATAGAAAAAATATTTTCGATGCATTTACTAAACAGCAATGTTATTGTTCCTTTGCATTGTAAAGGGTCAGACGTTCAAATGATCCCTGCTAATGCGACGAGAGTGGAAAGCCATGTTGGGGACAGACAGCCTATTCCCGAAGCTGTCTGACTTTTTTTTCCAGAGGCCTAGCTTTGCTTGCAAAATAAAATAAATAGGCCTAAGAAAAGGGGGGTGGGGGGGAGAGAATGACAGAAAAAAGATAACAGATGGAGTTGTGTGAGACGGCATAAATGTTATATAGCCTTCAACCCGGACAAAAAAAAACGTTATATAATTTGAGTAACACAACTCTAGCATTAAACAAAATAAATAGATCTAAGTCTTACTAGTAAAATAATGCACTTTCGAGCAGAGGAAACAGTTCCCCGCATCTAAGTGATTATTTACATATAGCCACCTATTTACCAAAATAATAGTGCATACTGCAATTAAAATAATGTTGCACTAGTCTACTCCTGGAGTGTACCACATAAAACTTATTTCAGGCTGTGTGTCGCTTGCTGTTGCTTATATATCGTTCAGTTGTACAACAAATAAGCTATAGATTAGGCCTATACAGCATTGCCAGCAGATGAGCAAACTCCCGAATAATATCGAAAAAAGAGGGCTGAAGACACACAGGCCATTGTGTCTGATTCTAATCTGTCACTAAGTGGTACCGTCCTGGCCCATTAATAAGCAGAAACAAACTGAAGAGCATCCTTCGAGAAATGTCAATATGTTCATGCCCAGATAAGCAGCGTCTGAGAGCGGGTGGGCTGCGGTCTGACTAGGCGATCCCTTGAACATGTATGCTTAATTTCGTTCTATATTTAGCTGTCATAAGACTGACATATTCTGATCATCACAATCCCCTCGGATCAGGTGCCGTACCTATCTTGCAGGATCTCCACGTTTTATACAACAGATAACGCGCGCCCGATGTAGGCGGACAAAAATGTATAGGTACAAACAGAGAAGCGCATAAATATTTCACGCAACCTTCCACAATGAGGGTGAGCAAGGAGGCAACCAGCCGGTTCTCTCTTGATGGAATTTCTCTCGCACAGCTTCATTAGAGAGATCCATGCATGCCGTAAGACAGATAACGCGCGCCCGATGTAGGCGGACAAAAATGTATAGGTACAAACAGAGAAGCGCATAAATATTTCACGCAACCTTCCACAATGAGGGTGAGCAAGGAGGCAACCAGCCGGTTCTCTTGATGGAATTTCTCTCGCACAGCTTCATTAGAGAGATCCATGCATGCCGTAAGCCTAATTCACAATCCCTGCACAAACTGTAGCTACTTTCCGAAGCTCTGACTCTCAAACAAGCACCGGTGCGATTTCTGAAGGGAAGGGAATTACCTGTGTCATGAGTCTGTCCGCGCCAGTGTTCTCCTCATCCTTAAAGATAATGTCGGGATTGTAATTTGGAGTAAGTTCTTTAAATCTCTCTGAATTGCGCGTGATCTTTCCCTCGTATCTGCCGCTGGCCCCTAAGGTCTTCTCCGCGACATTAGGTATAAACTGCTTGTAGGCGAGAGGTGTCAGCTTCTTAGGATGTCTTCTTCTGCCGTAGCCTCTGCCAGGACCGCAGGCCAGTCCGGACACCACCAAGGACAGACTGAGAAGAGACACCAGCAGCACTCTCGCCATAAGCCGCATTTTGCCGCACGGTGAATCTCGCTGCGCTGTTCTAGAGCGCCCTGCGCGGTGTGTCTAGTAAGATTTCTCGTTCTCGCTGCGCGGATCTCCGGCGATGTCCTTGCCGTCTCCTCAGCTCACGCGTGTCCCTCGGCGCCGAGCCCTACCGTGACAGGTGCGGAAATGTGCGTCTGATAACGCATCGGAGGGTTGCGGCGTGGATGGGAAAGGTAAGACTGACCTCGAAATCACAACGGTAGTTGAAGCCACAGCCACTTATGCGAGAAGCCTCTTTACTCCTATGTATTATAGCTGCGATCTGAGGTAGGGAGGGACCTGATTGGCTCGACGGGACGAACCCTTCTGATGTTATCCCACAAAACAGACGCGCAAAAACCTTTCAAGAAGGTGGGTTTCAGGGGAGGGGACACGGTGAGATGTGAACGCACCAGTTTCCCCCCGCTGCTGTCTGTGAGGCTGCGACATGCATGTGTGCTCAGCCCCATCTGTATGTGACCTGCTAATGGACCAAGTCATTTTGTCTGTATTTATGGTCCTGCTTAAGGTGCATGTAAGGGTGAATAAATTGCGCTACTTTAGTTAAAAGTTTCGTTTATCACAGTCAGTGCAGACTGTGTTTGTGCACATGAATCCAAATGATTTATAAAATATCCACAAACAAAGCGATTCCAAATACAATCCAAAACATGGCAAAAACACAGACGTTTCAGTTTGATGCAAACTTTTTTCCCCTTTTCTTTTTATCTCTTTAAATCACATACTTATGAGGTTAATCACTTGTCCCATCAATCTCTCAACCTGAAAAAAAAGCCAGATAAAGTAGTTTGGTTTTTAATATGCATAATATTTATTATACTTTGTGCACCTGAAATAATGTCAGCATTATTTTGCCAAGGTTTTAAAGTGAAAGGTTCAATTTCTAAACAATTTACAGGATTTCATTTTCTTTGAAATATTGTCCAAATGTCTATTTCCAAACTGAAAAGCCAGGAATGTTTTAAATCATTTAGAATAAAATGAAATATTCTTCCCTCTCTATCAGCTGCAATTCCATTGGCGTAGAGATCGAGAGAGTAGGAGACAGAGATTAAGTTGGCTCTTCTGCCCATCACAGCTTATTTGTGATATTGGAAAGGGCTCTTCCTGTGCACACAAATGCTAAGCTGTCTGTTTGGGAGAAAGATCAGCCTGCAAAAACCCTGTCACCCCTTAAAGTCCACTTCAGTGACAGATTAAGCCATGGTAACCACTGTGTTCCCTGGCCCATAGCAGCGGGTATGGTATGTGTTTCATTGTCTTATTTTCTCTTGTTTTCACACATTTTCCAGACTGCTCTATCAAAGATGGTGGCTGCTTGTCTTGAGAAATACATTAAAAAGAGCAGGGCCCCTGCTGAAGGTTTTGTTCAATTGAGCATGACACAGGTGATTTGTTGTTCAATTGGTTTGGAGTGTGTAGTTTTCTGACGGCAGAAATTTCACAAATGCCATTAAATATTGCCTATTCGTAAATCGGCATGTTTAACATGCATCACAAAGGAAAAATGTGTCTGTTTCTCTTTCCCAAAAAATTGTCATCATTTTTGATTTAGCTTAACTGGAAACTGATTCTTGGTCAATTAACAAAATTATACACTATTTTCATTCTCAGGGTGAAGGCAGTGTGAACCTTTTCGCAGAATGTCGACAGCAAATCAAGTAGTTAATCTCTTCTAAAATAACTTTATAAGCTCCAAATATGCAACCGAAAGAGAGGTATTTCGATTGCTGCTTCTAGCAAATAGTCACACAGAAGTTACTTTGTCATAATTAATGAGATTATGACCGCCTGGTCAGTGTAGTCTAAAAGAATTGAACTGTGCAGAGTATACTAAGGTTTTCTATATGCTGTGATGAACACGTTATGAACTGGAACTTAATTGATATGAAGTGGTTTTGGTCAGTGTGGGAATGACTACAAGAAAACAGAAGAGACACAGGTAGCCACATGTTGCTCCTCTTCAATTACATCTCCACAACTGCATTCATCAGCAATTAAGAGATCACGGATATTGTTTTCCATTCCTTTTATTGTTTTTCAGACTTCATGATTACGCAGACATCCTATTTCAGGTCATGCATTCATGTAACTGTATGTGTAGCATGAATAAGCCCTACAAACAAACAGTGTCGTATAATTTTGGGACTCATTCAAGATCATGTGCCGCCCCAACTGACTAATCCTTTGAGAATGACCCTAAGCAGTTAGTGTAGAGCGAAACGGTCTTAAGGATAAGCATTCTGTGGAGGAACTTGGGCAGCTCTTTGTGTTGTTGTGGACTGCAGGGAGTGGAACGTGGGGAATTTCACAATCGCGTACCTGAGGTTCCAGCTCAGCTCCGTCTCGGAGTGTGTAAAGAGTTTTTTATTTGCCTCGCTCAGCCGCTCCCTCTACTTAAACACAGCCTCAGTCCTCTCAAGGCCAAGGCAAGACAGCCAAGCCCCAGGTCAACCCAACACAGCGGGAGGGAGCGGAGAGTCTTAGAGATGCGCAAATACGCTTGGAACAGAGATTTAGGGGGCAAAGGGGGCTGGTGAGCACTAAGAATAATTCATAAATCCAAGAATGATGACGAAAAAAAGCATGTTATCAATAGCTTTTTCATATGGACTTAACACATTCCACTCGGTGCCATTAAAAATTGCCATTGTGGAGGCTGAGAAAACCAATTTAGTCGTCATCATAATGACTAATGGTAGCATGCTTCAACCTGTTGCTGTTTTCAATTCTATATGTGGTTCCATATTTATTTAGAATATTTAACACTCCTGGAAAAGAGATGTCAAAGACACCAGAAATGTAAAATGGTGATGGACAGCGGAAGAAAATATTATTGCAGTGATATGGGAAAGTTCAGGATACAAATGAGTGAGCACATGAGAGTAAACCATCTGCTGCAGCATGCTTTGTTCAATTGCCATTTGACCTGAGGACACAGATAGTATCTATTTAATGAACTTGGGGTGCTTGTGGCCTGTGCCATATTACCTGGAGCAACAGTCATTTCTCTGGAAATGTAGTCAACATTCAACACGGCTGACCACAATAACCACTGAGAAGTAAAAGCATCATTAAACATCCACTCACAGGGTAGTAGCCATGCAAGTCACCATTGTACCATGAGAAGTGCAGCCTTTCTACCAAAGTGACATTCCACAAGAATAGTGAACAAAACATTCCCACACTGAAAAGTCTCCTAGACAGGTTCCAGGATGTTGCTCACTGAACAACATTACAGCCACTATTTTTCATATTGATTGTAAAATTAATTGTTAACTACATGTGTCTGCATGCTTCAGCTTCTGAGGTGATAGATAAGGATGAGTGTTGTAACGTCATCAAAGATCAGGAGTGGAGCAGAATGATCCCAAAGACTACTGCTGCTGAAGAAGAGAGAGAGAGAATCACAGCCTTGGATAATGACCTCATTCCGGTCGCCAGAGTTTTGTGATCGAGGGCAGCATGATTGTACAGGAAAGAAGCAAAGCCTGAAATGAAGAGAAGAGGAAAAGGTGTGAAAATAAAGCACAGGCTTTGAGGTGAGAATTACAAACAACAAATGAAGCTATGATGGACTACCTCAGATCTCTCAAGTCTCAAGACACACCTCTTCAAGAGTCATTTAGTGATCTGACCCAGATGGTTTGTCTCTAGCACTAAATCAGCATTACATTTAATCAGAGTACTAGCAATATATTTGAACCTTTGTAGAAGTTTATTTTGTGCTCTGGCATTTTCTGGTACGTTTTGCGCTGTTTTCTTGAGCACATGCTGTGGTTATTGTCATTTATTATTTGGCTCTCTGAAACACTTGATTCTGCTTTTTATTTTATTTTGTTTTGTATAATTACTACTAAAGTGTATAACTGACTTTTGTCCCAGGCAACCAGTGTGCTAAAGAACTGTGCTAGTTTCGTGTTTTATTTATTTAGTTCGTTTTTTGTGCCTTCACTCTTCAAATCAGAGCCCTGATCACCCAGTTTTATTTTGCGATAAAGATGGGATGACTGTACATTATCCCTTACTTATGTGATATGTAGAAATGTTGAAAAGAAGAAAGCAAATAAGAAAAAGCAAGCTCTAAATCCCAAGAATAGCCTAAAACAAATGGTTGAGAAAGTCCAGAACTGTGTCTGTGGGCTTATTTAACATCCTCACCTTGTTTTACAGGCTCTAAAGCTCTGATGTCTTGTGGTAGCTTCAAAAGCAAAATCAGCTTTCTAAATCTATTTATGGATCTTAATAAACTCCAGACAAACTTGCTTCAAGAGATGTTTATGGTTCAGACATGTCTCTGTGTGTTTTATATTAGGTATTTGTTCAAGGCTCAGATTCATTTCTAACTAATAACCATACAGAGCAAAGGCATTTGTCAGTTTTATGAAAGCCAGCATCAACTTTCTCAACTATACTGAAAAAAAGCGAGAATCTCTAGAAAAGCACATCTAGATACAGAAACTGACAATTGTATTAATCAGTTAAACATGACTTTTCGAGATTGGCAGGTCAGCTTTATCGAGGTAGAGTCTGTTCAAATAATAGTTTCCTGTAGATGAGAATCATATTAGAAGCATTTGAAAGGTGTGGTTCAGATCTGTGGAATTTTTCCAGAACAAGCAGGGGGGATTACTGTATAGACAGATAGACAAACCTGCACCAGCCCTTTCAGGTGTGTCCTTTTGCTAGAACAAAAAATCCACTTTAGACCTCAGTTCTACTGTTAACCTACTGCAATATAGAATTCAGTGCCTGTTAAACCATCTAACGCTCCTTCTCTGCGACTCTAAATGTCTTACTCTCTTCATATCCACCGTTGTTTAGTATGTGGCAGAAGCTCAGCAGACAGACACATGACACATGCTTGCAAAGCTTGCACCAGGTTGAGAGGCGGTACAACTTTAAAAGAATCATTTTTTCCTCTCTTTTCTATTTAATTGATTTGGTCGCTCCCTCATGTAGTCTATAGCAAACATGGCACTTTTTATAGTCTACAGCCTAAGCAGATGAAGTTCACCCCACACATCATCGAAACAGTTTTAAGTTTTAGACATTACTCAATTAAAATCTGTTACACATTTGGAGAGTTTTGAGGATGCAAATTATGGAACCTGTTGTATTGAATTATTCTTGTTTTGGCTTTCACCCTATCTTTGTGTTCGCTGACTTCACACCTAAATCAATCTCAGCTGTAATCATAAGATTATGTTAACACAAACCTAATACAAACAAGCTGAAACCATAACATGTAACCATCAACCAACAGTTTTTGTTGTTTCTGCCAAGAAGCCTTTTCTGTAAAATGTGATTACTTACCCACATTTTACAGAAGATAATAAGAATGACTACTGTATATGTACTTTATATAGCTTGTAAGCACAAGCACTTTAATAAATTCATGGAAGTGTCTGTACACTTTTCTCAGTGATGCAACTTGAGGAAATGCAGAGCGCAGAAACATCAAGCATCAAGTTCCCCGATGTAAATAATCAAGAATATTAATGACAATTTGAAGCAGCTAAATCACAAGGTACCTTTCAGTGTTTAATCACACTTCCACTAAATGACGTCCTAATATGTAACAATATGGATCATGTTGGCAGGTGGTTTGATCTGTTTGTCTGCATCTCAGTCTTTATCAACTCTGTCTGACTGAAAGGGGGTGGGGCGATTTAAAGCACTTCTACTAATGTGACCGTAAATGTGAAGACCAGCATCACAAAGACAAAGATCACAAAGAAAACAGACAGGTGTGAGTGTACAGTATGAATATGAAAGGCAGAGATGTAGGAAAGGTGTAGAAGAATACACACATGTAATAATGCATACACACATTTGATACTGTATTCATGATGCTCTAATCTCAATCACATCATGTTACATTTTTTAAATTAATCACCCTAAATGAATTATTTGTATTTTTGGTGCTCACTAAGGTTTTCCAACTTGATCCCCATGAAGTCAAACTCAGCAGTGTGAGACCCGCCACATCCGTGGACTGCGTCGCTCCAGCATAAATGACAGGAGGGTGCATAAAACCTCACCAACTTGCCACATTAGAACTGAAGACCCAGCGCAGACGAACACTCACCACTCACAAATGTGTTGAATTTTTCTCCACTCCAGTGCTTTTGTAATATATATGTCTATAGTGGAGAGTAATTCACAGATTTCTCAGCTTTAGTATTTCATGCTGCCCTCAGCATTTGTAATTACAATAAACCAAAAATATGCCATGCTCTGATGAGTCAAAGTTGTTCTTCTCATTGTATTGTTTCTTTTTAAATCTTTTTTGTTGTTGTAGTTACACATTTTCCACATGCAGTGGAGGACACTGTCTCTATATGGCCTTGCTGATCCAAGAATGAAATAAGTGCAAGGCATTAAACATCCATGGTTCAGTCGTTCACATCAATGGTTTACTGTCTGTTAAGTATAACAATGGAGAAAAATCTCAAATTATCTGAAAAATATTATAGCTAGCGAGCAAATTACATATATTTTTATTTCATTTGTGGTTGTTTATTTCAGGATCCATATGGAATGGGAGCAACAAGACTTTATGAAGATGTACTGTAAAGCTAAATCCTCATTTTATAACAAAGCTGCATTGTTACATTTTACCTGATAAACTGTTGTCATATACAGTACAAGACACATATACTTCTTATTTGTATTGCTGTTAAAATAGTTGTTTTACAAAAAACTAATTTCCCCAACATTTCACTACAAGGTACTATATAATATCTCAGCATAGCTGTGATCATTTCCTTGGTTTAAACATTGATGTATATCATACATATATATTCCAAGATCTACACAACAGACTTCAGTACTAAATATTTGTAAGCCACGTTGCTTTGGATTTTACTGCCTTTCTAACAAAATCTGGAATTTTACAGTCCTATTAAAGCTCCATAAATCTCCAGGATGTATTAAAAGATTTTCCATTTATTTTTGGAATGCTTTAAAATATACTATTGTCAGATTCATTATATGAATATAAAAATCCATATTTAAATCTATATTTACATGTATAAATATAAGCCCTATATATACTGCAAAACTGTCTTATGTTGTAAACGCTGTAAGTACAGTGTAGATTTTATAGTAGATATTTTAAAAAAAAATGATACAATGAATGTTTTTACTAGCAAAAGCAAAAGTGTTGTTAGAATAACATAAAATGGCCATTTGCCTGAAAAAATAGGATTGTAGGACATGAAATGTGAGAGAAAACAAGTAAAGAACAATAAGGTTAGGTCTATTTTTTAATAGGGTTTTTTTATCATTATATAACACAGTTGAAATGGCAAGGATCCTATTTATATTTGTATTTAAATAAATGTTATTTTATGCCAAATAAAATCTTAATAAATGCAACATTAACTCCAGTGTTGGGGAAAGTTACTTTTAAAAGTAATGCATTACAATATTGCGTTACTCCATAAAAAAGTAACTAATTTCGTTACTTAGTTACTTTTTATGAAAAGTAATGTGTTACGTTACTTTTGCGTTACTTTTTAAATCTGGACAGGGCTTGCTTGTTTGCTTTTAAAATAAAAAAGTTATATTTTTGGCAAATATAAAAGCCTAGAACTACAGTAACATCTTCTGATTTCTCTCAACATGGGGACAGGAGAGCTGTCAATCAATAAATTGGAAAAAAAAAGTAACTTGCGTTACTTATTTGAAAAAGTAACTCAGATATTCTCTTGTAAATTAAAAAGTAATGCGTTACTTGAAAAAAAGTAATCTGATTACGTAACTCGCGTTACTTGTAATGCGTTACCCCCAACACTGATTAACTCATCATGATTTAGACAAAAAAGAGGCAACAATTTATATTTTTATTTAGTGGAACTAGAAAG
This sequence comes from Sinocyclocheilus rhinocerous, assembly GCF_001515625.1. NCBI lineage: Eukaryota > Metazoa > Chordata > Actinopteri > Cypriniformes > Cyprinidae > Sinocyclocheilus > Sinocyclocheilus rhinocerous. The sequence continues at coordinate 455,122 of NW_015659923.1, read as the reverse complement.
AATGACACTGGTGCCACCAATGCATTGACGTGGGTATTTCACTAAATGTTTTTGTTGTTGTTGTTGTTGTGTTACAAATTGGATTATTCGTGATGAGAATCACATCTCAGGACATTCCCTCTGTTAATAATTCTACACCGCTTCCATCCAGCACCTCTGTTGATTCCATACATGCTTTCTTCTGACATACCAGGAACTTCTAGTAATAATTCCCGTTGTCAATCTGCTTTCTAGACCAGAGGGTCACTCCGATCCTTTGGTGTCTGTGCCTGAAATAATGTGTGCTGTGATGCAGGACAGGACACCGGCAAGCAGCATCAGACAGACAACCCAATTAGAATCAAGCGTTTCCTGTCTCTAGGCAACCCTGGCATTGAGCATGACCCGAACCGGCCAATTACAATTCATCTCCCTGTCCCACTGACACTTTGATGTTCAAGAAATATATAATGACTTCCTCTGAAACACATTTACCTAAAAAAAGCCTCCACATCTCAACACCATTACTTAGCATGTTTTGAAAGGAAACAACCATCTTGAGCAACATTGCTTGGATTATGATGAATAGAAAGTTCCTAAGCAGGTTTCTGATCCCAAAACTATTTTAAGAGTCTTATTTAACAACAAAATCCTTGCCAAGCAATATGCAATGATATTTGGTGCTTAATCTTTGAGGTAAGCCAAAAGCATTCAATCCATTCAAACCTTTATGCCATATCATATCATATATCATATCATATATCTATATGCTTCACTTGCTTTACATCTTGAGCCCTGAATATGAACATAGCGACACAGTAAAAGACTGTCCTGACTCTGAATGATGAATATATGTATAATTGACCACAGAAATAGACAAAAGACAGCAAATGAGACCAGGAAGGGCCAGAATATGAGTTAAAGGGGTCATATGATGCGATTTCAATTTTTCCTTTCTCTTTGGAGTGTTACAAGCTCTTGGTGCATAAAGAAGATCTGTAAAGTTGCAAAGATTAAAGTCTCAAATCCAAAGAGATATTCTTTATCAAAGTTAAGAATCAGCCACATCTACCTAAAACGGCTCATTCTAAAATCGTCGCGGGGCATAGAGGAGAAACAATAATGTACAGTATGTGGAAAATAATGTGTTTTTTGAACCTTAAACCGCATAAACACATTTCATTACACCAAATACACAAAATAATGTTATTTTTAGCAACATCATATGACCCCTTTAAAGAGACAAAGAGCTGTGGTGAGCTGAGGACAAACAACTGACTGCACATGAGAACCTGATGTATGTCATGTATAAAGGCAGCGGAGGGGGTGGGGTGAGGATTTGGATGAGGAGGTGCTGAGCAGTTTACAGTCTTCTTAACCAAAACTGTGATTGAGTCTGACCTTGTATAAAATGGCTCTGAGCACCATGCTCTGTGTGACAGATTGAGTGGTGAAGGGACCAATACAATGTGAGCTGTAACATCCTTTCTTTGCGTTCAAACTACTACAAATAGCCAATAGGGGGCGATATAGAGGTGTTCCCTAACTGTAGTAAGAGACACTTCCTGTACTGTTGTTGACACCACATTAATATCATCAGTGATTAGAGGAAGAAGGGGCTGCTAAAACACAAATACAGAAGCTGCATTTTAAAACTAAAAGAATAGAAAAAACTTCTGAAGAGAAAGGGAACCCCTTAATGTATTAGATAACAAAACTCTGCTTAAAGGTACAACAAACATACTGGAACTCCCTCAGCTTATATTAACTTCAAGTAAGGTATGACGAATGTATTGTCACATCACTGAGACAGATAGAAGATTTAGGTTCAAGGAAGATAAGGATAAAACACACACACACACAAACTTTACATTTCTACATCTATTTATAAAGATTCTATTGTGTTAAATATCCATTTACATTCTTGAATTCACCAGCTTTTACTCAATTTTGGGGGGGGGAGGGGGACAAATATTTCCGTTTTTTTCCCCACAAAACTGAGTAAAGGCTGGTGAATTCAAGAATATTTCACACAATAAAATCATTCCAAAACTGTACAAATTTTTTCCTTCTGCTATGGAACACAAAAGCTGACACTTTGAAAAATGCTTCAGTTTTTGACCGTATAATAACAGTCAGTGGTGTCCAGTGTTGTTTTGGACAAACACATTCTTCAAAATATCTTCACAGAAGAAAGAAAGGCATACAGGTTCAGTGTCATTAGGGACAGAATTTTCATTTTTGTGTGAACCATCCTTTTCATTTCTACAGTAAATGTATGAGACGTGAACCTAGTCCCCTACAATTACTCTACAGTTATAATAGTTGAAATGAGTGCACACAGAACATCCTCACAAAGAGACAATACATCAGTCTGCCCAGCAACTGAAAAAAAGCTAGCGGTGCAGACAAGTAGAATTTTTCAGACTTCAAGGTTAGTGTGTGTATTTGTATGCGAGAGATGGACGTATGTATTTGTGAGACAAAGATAAATGAGGTTTAGAAAGAGATGCAACGCCTCAGCTGCACCCAACCCTCCAACACTGATCAGTAGATTGATTTGAGTGACAAGAACGAATGTACGTCAATCAACAGCTAAAGTCGCCTAATGCAGAAAATAGGAAGACGCTTTGCACACAAACAGAGATTCAGAACCAGTGATGAACAACTTTTGAGTTGTTTAAACTTAGTAATGGCCACATTATACATATACAGGCAGCTGTGAGGACATACTACGTCCTGCAGACGTAGCTAGATCAGCAGTCTATTGTGTAACTACTTCCACAACAAGCATCCACTTTAAGAAGCATAATGCAGCATAGATTGGCAGTTCACATCAATAACTCTTGTTACGAGCATAATGACGCTGATGAGCAGAGATTGGTTCGTCTGTTTGGTTCTGATTAAAAGCAGAATCAAGATACCTACGAGTACACACCCACACACACACACACACACACACACACCACCCGTCAGCTCTGATGGTGTGAAGCGCTGTTCTTAGGATGGTGATAGGCCTACTCGCCTTCATTTAGCGAGGACACGTTAGCAAGGGCAGCAGGTAAATAAACCAGCCTGCTCTAAATATAGAGACTACACTCCTGCCCTTCATCCACATGAGAGATAGAAAGAGAGAGTGAGACGAGAGAATGATAGATGGAGGAGATACAGACTCCTTCTTATAGAGAAGAAGAAAGACTGAAGAAAACAGAAGTCAGGAGACACTGAACAGGATACGGCAATGACTTCTGGAAACTAGTCGGTAGAGAAAAAGTTGCAGTACAGTTATAAGAAATAATTGTGGCTTGATACGGGTGCTCCATAACTTAAAAAAGAACAGAGGAGGAAAAAAGGTGTTTTTGGACATTAAATGCCACACATTTAAGGGACAGTTCACCCAAAAATGACAATTCTGTCATCATTTATTTACCTTTATGTTGTTCCAAATCTGTATGAACACAAAAGGAGATATTTCAGTTTCAGCTGTTTGAATCTATATTATGAAAGTCAGTGAGGTGCAAAACTTTTACGCTCCAATAAGGACATGAGGATAGCTGTCTTCTAAAACAACACAGACAGTTTTGTCAAATTAAGGGGAATTTACCGTTAACCATTTAACAGGATTTTACTGTAGCATTTTTACAGTGTATTACCATTAAATTCACGGTCATTTTTTACAGTGTAGATATCAACACAAACATACAGATTATATCCAGCACTGCAACACAAACCTGAAAGGGCAACTAACATCAAAACTTACTGGTTCTCACATATAACAGGACGTTTCCAAGCTTATTTTCATCGTTTGCTGTCAGCTGTGTATACATTCACTGACCAGTGTGATTTGAGAGTGAACCAATGCTTACATTTCAGTCTGCTTTTCATGCAAAGTAATAACACTGCTTTTAAAGGGTTAGTTCATCTAAAAATTTTAAGTCTGTTATTAATTACTCAACCTCATGTCGTTCCAAACCCGCAAGACCTTTGTTCATCTTTGGAACACAAATTCAGATATTTTTGATGAAATCCAAGAGCTTTCTGACCCTCCATAGACAGCAACGCAACGGACACATTCAAGGCCCAGAAAGGTAGTAAGAACATTGTTAAAATAGTCCATAGACATCAGTGGTTCAACCGTAATTTTATGACGCTACAAGAATACTTTTGTGAGCAAAGAAAACAAAAATAAAAAGACTTTATTCAACAATGTCTTCTCTTTCGTGCATTCCTCTCCTCGCAAACAAGGCGCAGCACATCAGAACGCCAGCTCCTGCGTCATCAGCATCACACGCATGCGTCGTGGTACTCTTGTGAATTGACACAGAAGAGAAGAAATTGTTGAAAAAAGTCATTATTTTTGTTTTCTTTGCGTATAAAAAGTATTCTTGTAGCTTTATAAAATTACAGTTGAACCACTGATGTCACATATGGACTATTTTAACAATGTCATTACTACCTTTCTGGGCCTTGAACTTGGTAATTACATCGCTGTCTAAGCAGGGTCAGAAAGTTCTCGGATTTCATCAAAAATATCTTAATTTGTGTTCCGTAGATGAACAAAGGTCTTACGGGTTTGAAATGACATGAGGGTGAGCAATTGACTGTTCGCAAAGAGCTTGATTGACAGGCGATCTGACCAATCATAACATCGAATCTGCCATCTTGTCCGACAGCTACAGCCGCAAACTAACAATAAATGAAATTTTCTACCTATTATATTGTGTTTTACTAATGTCTACTACATCCACCCCATCCCTAAACAATAATGTAAAAACAGGAAATATTGTTGTACAGTGTGACAAAAATAACGTTATATTCATGTGTGCATGCCTAGTAGCTGCAGCTGTATCTCTTCTAGCCTTAACCACAAATCAGACAGGAGAGTAGATTAACTTTGGTGTACTTGAACTTGAAAAATGATGTGTTCTGTGATTGAAATAAAATACGTTCTGATGTTTATTAATGTTTATTTTATGTTTAAAGTGCATATGAAAAGATGATCAGTTCACACGTTTGAAGTGAGGCAGTACAGTGATCTGTCACAACACATTAAAGAGCCACAAAATGCTATTTATTGGTTGACTTTCTTTAAAAATTACAAAATTTGAAAGCTGAGAGTCCTGAGACCTTGTTTCTTACCAGAAGAAACCTGCTCTGTCTTGTCCTCTTTGCTCCGCAATGTATTTTTTACTGCATGAAAAATACTTTCTGATTTTCATTCATGTTCATTTTGTGCTTTAAGTACACATGAAAAGATGATCGGTTCACATGGCGCTTTAACTGAAGCAATACAATGATCTGTCATTAAAGAGCCACAAAACGGTATTTATTGTTAAAATTTCTTTAAAAATGACAAAATTTGAAAGCTGTGAGTCCTGAGACCTTGTACCAGAAGTAACCTGCTCTGTCTTGTCTGTCAGTGTGTTGTCAGTTTCCTCTTTACTCTGCAATGTATTTTTTACTGCATGAGAACATGATGTGTAGTGTGAGAGCGGCATTGTTTGTCGGAGATAGCAACAGTAACTAAGAAGGGCTTTGTGAAGGGTTAATTAACGACAATTTTTATTTTTAGGTGAAGTATCCCTTTAAGTTCTGGACTCCACTTACTTTCTGAACAGCTTAAACATTCTTCAAAATAACTCCTTTTTTGTTAATCAGAATAAAGATATAATCATACAGTGTTGGAACAACATGAGGGTGAGTAAATGATGCCACTTTTTAAATTTTGGGAGAGCTATCTCTTTAAGTGCACTTGTGCTGAAAATTTGACATAGACAGATAATAGAGTAGGTGAAAGGACACGAAAATGTCTGTGACCCAAGGTTTCCTCTGCACCACACCATCTGTCCCTCTCTCGCTCTGTGTCTGTGTGAAATATATTCCTCTGCAAACCTTAAAAGGATGAGACAATGATGTCAGCTCAGTATTCAAATTCAAGAAGAATAAAAGACAGAAGGAAAGAGATAAAAAAGAAACCAATTTGTTAGATGAAACAAGTCGTGTGTGTGTGTGTGTGTGTGTGTGTGTGTGTGTGATTTAGAACGTCTACTGTGCACCAGCTCTCTTCTGGGACAAAATGTTCTGTCAATCTAGCCAGACAGACTTTCTAATTATAGGCTACACTCTAAAAAATGCTGGGTTAAATACAAGCCAGTGCTGGGTAAAATAGGGACAAACCCAGCAATTGGGTTGTTTTGACCCAGCGGTTGGGTTACTACCCAGAAGGTTGGGTTAAACATTTAACCCAACCGCTGGGTCAAAACAGCCCAATTGCTGGGTTTGTCCCTATTTTACCCAGCACTGGCTTGTATTTAACCCAGCATTTTTTAGAGTGTACAGACACAAGAAGGTGGAAATCTTATTAAAATTAAAGATTAAAATTCCCTCTGCATATGAAAATCGCTGTCTAACATGACCAGCACTTATTTGCAAGCTCACAGAACATTACACTGTAAAGAAGCTCATAACAGTGATATGTGTGTTTGATAGCTGGGGATGTGTTCGAGTGAAATGCATGTGAATCAGGAAACAAGGGCCACTGTTCACTGTTCAATATACTAATAATAAATAGTTTTTGCACATAAAAGTTGAGACTTTTATTTAAACTGTCATATCATCTTCATAACACATCACAAAGATGAACCCAAGTGTTTCAACACGCACACAGGATGAGCAGTGAGCGAAAAGTCTCTTAAAGATTTCGTTTCTTATGACCATACCAGTTCCGGATAAGAGGGAATTCCACATTGTCCAAAAAGCCCATTAGCACCCAGTAAAAATGTTAAGCTGTTTTGGTGATATTTTTTCCTTTCTCTGTATCTCTCTCCCTTTCTGTCTGCAGCGTTAGTCTTTTTCTTTTACCTAAATAAGAGCTGTGTGTGTGAGTCTGTGATTGACTGTGTGTTGGAGTGAATGAGAAGGCAGGGGCTCAGAGGTGCCAGGGCAGCACAGGGGCAGAGCTAACAGCTCAGAGACAAGACTGACGCAGGTGTTGGCATCCTCAGAAATACCACACTTCATCTTGCATTCCATGACTCCAACCTGTCTTCTCACACATCACACACTCGCTCTAGGGCTGCAGCAGTGACACACACACTCTGCATGTCTGAGCCATGTGAACTCATCAGTCTTTAGACACAGTGCTATAGAAATGCTGTAGTTTGGAGCTGTGTTTGCGGTGGTGTCTGTGTGACAGACGACCCTTGAGGTGCTGCTGCAGCTCAGAGACTTTTACAATGTCAGCTAGGGTAAAGACACATCTCTCATCCACTGTTCCTCAGAGAAACAAGAGGGAGAAGATTGTGAAGATGAGCAGAGAGCCGGAGGAGCTGATCTACAGTGAAATACAGTATATATACTCTATATACATAACATATATAACAGAAGTTTATTATACTCACCAAGACTGCATTTATTTGATATATTACAATTTAAAAGAACGTTTCTATTGTAATATATTTTAAAATGTCATTTATGCCTGTGATGACAAAGCTGCATTTTTAGCAGTCATTGTTCCAGTCTTCAGTGTCACATGATCCTTCAGAAATCTTTCTAATATGCTGATTTGCTGCTCAAGAAACATTTCTTATTATCAATGTTGAAAATAGTCGTACAGCTGAATTATTTTGTGGAAACCATGATACATGTTTTTCAGGATTCCTTAATGAATGGAAAGTTCAAAAGAGCAGCATTTATTTTATCAAGGACTTTTTTTTGTTACATTACAAATGTCTTTACTGTCACTTTTAAGTAATTAACTGACTGTGCATGGCTGAATAAAAGTATTAAGTGACATTTTAATTTTATTGACATTGGTCTGACAAATAAAATAGACAAATATATTTAAGCAGTTAAATTAATGATCATGGGTTTTCACAATATCCTACTTCTACAAAGAAACATTATATATTCAATATCTATCTTTAATATTTATCACATGCTTGGTATCACTATATGCTTATATATCACTATCACATGCTTGATATCAGTTATATTTTGTTCAATGATAAAACCATGTTACTCGAAAACAACATGGGAAAGACTTATACCTGCAATTACCTCGTACTTCCTTAGTTCGGTTTCTTTTTGAAAATCATTTTCCAAATTACGCTTCATCCACACCATCTCTTTTAATAGCAGTTCAGAGTGTGTGAGATCTCTGGCCAGTCTGCAGCTCCTCCTCTGTGCTCTCCTGCTTTAATCTCTATTTGATGTGATTTCAGCAGCCGTCTCTAATACGAAGATACCTGACAGAATTACAGGACTGCTGCAGAGAGCAGCGAGATTCACTTTCTTGTGGCTTTTTTTTGGGGGGGGGGGCAATGTGGAGCTGTGAAGTTTAGTTGAGATTACCCAGTCTACATTTTTTATACAAGGCTTTGAACACAGGAAGTGCATGCTAACTTGCTCTACAATTAATTGACCTCATTCTAATGTGATGCAGCAGCATAAAGTTTTAACCTGTAACTTTGGTCTTTGGATCTTTCGCATATCATGAATGTTAAATATTTTCCCTTCATTGAAAGCGTAAGAAAGTAGTAATAAATCAATCAATCGATAAACAAATAACACTTATTTAGTAAGCAAGATGTAAATAAATATAGATGATTATGTTTTGATGTTGGTATGCCAATATCGATATCTTTATACATTTTCAAAATATCCAGATCACATTTCAATGTGATTAAGTCAATGAAGGGACAAACAGTCTAGTGATTTAGCCACTGATGTTCATCTATCATATGGCATAGTCCAATTTTTATAGGCTTCTTAATGTGATGCTAATTTGGTATTACGTTTCCAGTTTAACAGCGACAGCAGCTTAATTATCAGCTAAGCAGAAAGTTGAATAATGAGCGGAGAGGCTGATGTCTAGTATTGAGGGGACTCTGTTAGTTCTGGGTGACAGACTCGTAAGGAGCAATTACACCCACCCAAGTCCTGTCTGACAGTTTTATGCTTTAACATCCATTTTTTAAATATCCTCTATCCTCTGCTCGGCTTTAAAAGTGAGACGTATGAAGAGTGGCTGAAAGAGGAAGAAAAAGCGGAGAGAGACAGCGACTGAGCTATAGATGACGTCACCCTTTGGTCTTTCTAAGGATCCACTCGAGAGAAGAATAATTATTACATATCTGAAAACAAGATTGATTCGACTCTTTATGCCCACAGAACACTAAATCTTCAGGATGAAGGTGGGCAGAAATGCAGAGTCATTGTATCTCACTTTCATACTCATTATGTGATCATGCCAAATGATTATAATAATTCAGTCAACACATTCATTTTGGGAACAAGTCCTGATGTATAAATAGTAAAGGCCTTCAGATCATGCAAATGTTGTGTCAGAGATTTTGTACTCTCTGACTCCTTTATAACACTTACATTGGGAATTATTTGTAATATCATTGTGCAGTCGATAGTACATACAAACACTATGTCAATCCCTTTTCATGGATGGGAAATCCCGTTTGATATAACTTTGAGGCAGATTCCCAAATTCAAGTCCCCAGGCATCAAAAGGCCAGGAAGCACTTGCAGATATAGAAAATGACTTTTTTCAACACAATTATGTTTTTAAAATACAAAAGATAAAGAACAATTAGCCAAGCAAACTGACCCTAAATAAACATAAACATAAATAAATATCACAAAGCAACAAGCAATTAATAACATTTCTTGGGTGAAAGCAAAACTTTTACAACAGAACTCAAAAGTTTTGTAAGCGAATGTATTTAAGTTCCTCTTAAGTATGTTTCCTGAGTGAGAAAATTATTTAGCTCACAAGTGACCGGTTCACATCATTCTGACTGAATCATAAACCGATTTGGATCGCTAACCCACGTGACCAATTCATTGAAAAGACGCGACTTAGAGTGATTTGGGTATAACGTATTCTAATTACTTTTCCTGGTAACGCAGTAATGTAATGCATTACATTTTAAATGTATATAATTTGATTACAGTTACTAATGCCAATAAAATTATATTACTTAAGTTACAAATGCAGTGTTAAAAAATATGAAGTAAAATCATGTTTTGCGCATCAGTATGCCTTATAATAAATCACCGGAGAATGCGAGCTAAAATGCAGACGAGTCCTACAACATTTAGATGCAATGAAAGGTTGCCTATCATATTTCAAAATGTTTCACTCGGTTTTTACATATTTTAGTTTGACATTATAATTTAGGAAAAGTTCAACAGGTGAATGTGTACAAGTTTATGTCACAATAACACTAATATAAGTAAAAATAAATGACTCATCAGAATGAGATCCTCCATTGTATCAAGCCACGTCGCATCGCATTCTTTTGAGGTAAATTCATGGTTTATTTCTTCACAGTTGCGTCTTCTTCCAAAAATGAAGAGTAGCCATGATGACCTTGATGAATCTTTCTTTGTTTACAGAGGTGATGTGGGCGTTTACATGTTGGCGCGTCTCAAGCCTGGTTTCACGTGGATGATTATCTTATAGTGCGCGATGTGCATGGGAGTGATCACATTAGGTGAGCTCAGACGGGAAAGACTGTACCTCGCGTTGGTTTCATACGGATTAATTTATCAGAGAATATTTGTTTTCGACATGATATACTTCATTTAAAATAGACACTTCAAGCTTTCTTTAGATATATTTTTCATGTCTGTGTGTAAGTAAAAATGCAAGTGATCATTCAAGTCAATATTAAATACTGAAAGAACTATGAGTTTCACTTTGTAGTGTATTTTTTTAGGTTTGATAACTTGAAAAGTAGACTTGAAAGTAACTTGAAAGTTAAGTAATTAGTAATCGGATTACTTTTTAAATGCAGTAATCAGCAATGTAATCAAATTACAATTTTAAAGAAGTAATTAGTAATTTGTACTGGATTACTTTTTTTAAGTAACTGAATCAGCATGGCTAGTTGGGAATCTTTCTGCATGTCAAATAATTTCCCCAGTAGGTGGCGACAAGTGACTTTCTTTTAAGACTTTTTGAATTATTTATGAGCGAGTCAGTTGAATCATTCAATCAAAAACACTGATTCATTTGAATGAGACAAATTAATAATTTACTCAACCTATTAGTTTTAAAAGGCTGATTCATTCAGTAAGCGAATACTTCTTAATGAATGTGTCACTGAATCATTTACTCAGCCAATCTGTTCAAAAAAACAACACTACTGAGGAGTGTTGTTTAATGCTGCTGCGGCTTTGTTTGGAACTCACTTTTCATTTGCAAAGTAAATACTGAATTGTTTACTGAACTGTTGCATGCAATATCACACAATTGTGCTGGCTCTTTTGTTTTGTTTGAGAGCAATAACATTCCAGTACAGAGATATAATATGACATATATTGCCATATCAAAGAGTGATATTGCCATATAAGTTACCTATAAGGCCCTGTATAAATTTCACATACATCTTTTCCACGACATTCTAATTTATTGAGATGCACCTGTATATATATTCTCTGGCTAGATGATGATTTAAGTTTATAACATAAAATTTGTATATGCACATACATAAACATACATGTTATATATATATATATATATATATATACCTTAATGTATGAAATTGTCCCAATTTGAACAGGTTTCATTTCTGTTTTTACTTCATATGACAATATATAACAATACATTTAATATATGTACATATATTACATTTGTGTATGGGTTGCAGCCACTGTAAGCAGTTAAGATAACTGATGAAGGTGGTGATGGTTCATATTCAGTGAGACAGATATCAGTAATCATTGGCCATTATATGGCAAGTATAGGGAAGCGGAATATGCTCTGTGATTGTGATCTTATTGGTGTTGGAGGGCAGAAAGAGGACAGGGATTGGCTCCCAAACTTGTCTGGCATGGTAATGGGCTGTGATAATGCTATTGATGACAGCATAATGGCTGCCTGTGACCATGAATTAAATCAGATCTGTGATGATATTTGTTCAGCTCTCACATGGACTGCTTTGTGGACAAAAGATAATACTGAGGCAAAGTAAGGCGAAAGGAAAAGAAAGAGATCAGAGAGAGGCAGAGAAAGAAAGGGAGAAAAAGAAGAACGAGAAGTGGATGACGTAAAGGAACAAGAAGGAGAAGGGAGAAAAGAATGATATGGACAAATCTGTTAGGACTTGTTGGCATTGTGAAGGCCAAACGAATGGTCAGGACTATTGTCTCTGTAGTACTACATGTCCAAGCATAGCATGGCACAGTCACTTGTGTTATTCAGAGCTCGCATGAGCTCTTTGTCAGGGTGCGAAACCCTTTAAAATGGTCTCAGGGGTGAAGCCCTATCTTGAGCGGAGCGGAGAAGAGCAGAGGCCTGCTTCTATCTCTCAATCTGTGCCTCTCAATCCCAATCACAGGCACATTGTTCTCATCATGTTGTGGAAAAGGCTTTTGACAGGGCACAGTGATGAATCACCCACGCCAGTCTTTCAGCGAAGGAAATAGAGTGAGCAAGTGAGCGAGAGAGAAAGAGAGGGAGCAAGAGAGATAGAGCGACGGGGCCTCACAATGTAAGGGCAGCAAAGAGGAAGGAGAAAAGAGGGAAAAAAACATCAACCGCACAGCATTCAATTCATTTCTGTACCTCTTTCATGTCTGGCTCTTTTCATTGGTGCGACAGTGTTTTAAAGTTATTCGCTCCTTTTTTTCTCAGGATCAGGTTGAGCAAATAGCAAGAAGCAGAGGCTGAAAGAGGAAGTGCTTTTACCTGAGCAGAGGTGCTGATGGCCGTGAGCTCCCTGTTATGTTGGAGACACTTAGAAAAACAAACGTTAAACAGACCCAATTCCTTAACTAATGAGCTAGCATTCTAATCTCTGTCAGAGTTTAGCCTGACACAAAGAGAAAGCGCCACATCAGTTTCTTTTTTATCATTATTTCAAAAAGCTATATTTCTGGAGGTGAGAGACATATTTTAGAAATAGATGTTTAAATGTATCTTTGATCATGTAAATATCTCAAAATCGACATTATATAAATATTATATATAAACACAATAAGAGGGTCTTCCTAATTCCCAAAATAACTAACTAATAATTTATATAGATAAATTTCATTTATATAGATGTTCGTAAAAATATTTGTAAGGATATATGAGACAGTGGTCATGTTTTTATCTCAAGAATGATATAGAATTTGAGCACCTTCAAAAGTTTTGGGTCAGTAAGATTTTTATTTATTTTTTTTAATAAATAAATAAAAAAAATTATATATCTTTTTATTTTTTTTAATGAAAGAAATTCATACATTTATACAGCAAGGATGCATTAAATAAATAAAAAAACGTAAATGTATATATTTTTAATGATTTCTATTTCAAATAAATGCTGTTCTTTTGAACTCTTGAATCATCAGAGATTTAAAAAGTATCACGGTTTCCCAAAAATATTAAGCAAGGATTATGTGACACTGAATATACTAAAATAGAAAACAGTTTTCACAATATTACTGTTTTTATTGTATTTTTGATCAAATAAATGCAGTCTTTGTGAACATAAGAGACTTTTTTTCTAAACACAAATCTTATCAACCCACATTTTAGTGTAATTGATAACAATAATAATAATAAAATCAACATTATAACCAACATAAGATACAATCACTCGTTGCCGTATTATGTTGATAAATCTTTCAAACTTTACATTATCGAGGTAATCATGAATTGATCTGACATTTGATCTGGGCTGGACTGCACTGATGTATAGGATTGTAGGATTAACCATCATTTACTGGCCAATTATGGCGCAGTACGAACGCCAGGCTGAAACCACATGCTTCCACCACACCTCCTCAAACCCCAGACTAAACAACACGTGCTGATTGACAAGTCCTAAAATTTGCTAGGCCTTCCCATTCTCGGCCTGCTGCCAACAAAATATCCTGCTTATTAGCAGACTAATTTCATTGTACTCGGGACTTTTAAACAAGCACAAAATGTTAAAGCCATTCACTACAGCTCTACCAAGATAAATGGTCTTTAATAAGACACAGTGTGATGCATAGTGAACTTCTCCTTGCCAAGTGCCCCAGGTCATACCTTTTTTAACCATCTGAGTAATTATGCACTTTATTCTTGGGCCATAAAACTTTTGCGCAGAGTGAGTTGGCCTGTGTTGATAAATGGGCTTTGGAGTGAACAGAATGCTTAGCTGGGCTAGTTAAAGCATGCACACTGCACATAAACAGGAAACGGGTCCAGGGCCCTGACTGCCACAGCTGTGGCGAAGGGTTCGCCTAGCGCTTTGTGATCAGATACACATACATATTTCATATCTATTCAGGTCTAATCTCTCAACCCCGAGATGGATTCTGTTTGGAAAGCTAGTGCAAACATTGCAAAACAAAAACGAATGCTGATAATGGTCGCGACTTCCGAAACTTTGCGAAACCAATGAGCTTTCTTGCTTTTTTTAACGACTTGTCTGAATCGACCTGTTGGGTGCTTTTTGTCTGAGAAAGATATTGCGCGTATAAAGGCCAACAAGGACGCTGAGAGCAGTAGGTTAAAAAGTGAGACGCACCCTTGGCTGACTGGGTTAGAGGGACTGACACCTGGGCAAACACTGCCGAAAGACTCATCTGTCATCAACTCCGAGAGCGAGTTAGAAACTCAGCCGCTTTTGTCGAGCCACAACAAAAGGGAACATATGAATTAATTTAACACTTTGCATTCAGCGGTCTCTGAGGTTGAGGTCTTTTAAAGCCAATATTATGGGTCAATAAACATCCTAAATTCCTTGACTACATGCTGGACTTGATTTGCCTTATTGCTGTTGTTGTGCTCTCTGATCTCCTCGCTCCTACACGACTCTTCATTCAACGTGTCCAAGACAGACACAGCAATTATCCTCGAGTCTTCACGTCATACCTCCATTTCAAACCCGAGGCGTTGTGAATTTGAGATTAAGTAAGGCACAGTCGGAGATTACTAAAAAGTCTGAAAACGATGACATGTTTGTATTCTTTGTGGCTGGCCTTTTGTGACGCATACTTGGGGGCTGAGGAAAACTCTTGTGTGGCTGGGAATGCTAAGCCATTAAGGCCTAGATTCCACGGTGAGCTCAGAGCCGTACAGACTGTGAGTGTCACAATTACAGAAATCAGAGTATTAGCGACACGCTAACACCCCTTAGCCTTATTCAGTCTGAATATTTACACTGAGTCCGCTGACAAAAGAGTCATTATATGGAGACTTATTCCATTAGATATTCCATTTAATTAGATTCTAGGGACATCTGCAGAACACACACAGGGCTACAAAAATGTCCAAAATAAATGTACAATAATAATAATCACAATGGCTGTATCAGACATGCATCTTCAAAAAAAAAAAAAAATTTGCTTTTCCAATAATCATCAGTGTCAAGTGTGATCACACCCTTCTTAAATGATCAAACAAGCTTCTGCATGTGATATGAGCACCAATATGATAGCTGCTGACTGTGACACTGAGATGAACATAAATCAGCTAAGCACATCAGAGAATGAGCTTCAGAGACATTTCCATGGCAACACATGCACTGAAATCGCAGAGACTGATTGTTTTCTGTCAAAGGCCAGCTACACGGACAGAAAACCTTGAGAGACCACGTAGACTAGCACTGTGTGAAGGCTTTCACTTTTCAGCAGCTAAGATGAAGCACAGCACTCGGACTGCTGTGCATGTAGAAAAGAAACTCTAAGCTGTTTTAAATCAGCCAGTAATCCAGCTATAAGTGCAATGTGACATGACCACTGGGGACAATGAGTGCATGCTCATTCATTCATTGTCCCGTCAGCCTGATATCATCTCCGTGTTATCTAAATCTGCTACCAGCAGAGCAATGGGATTCTTACCGTCGTTATTAATATGTTTGGACTAATCAGTGTCTTTATTACACCCTAAAGCTGCAGTAACAGGATTTTACTTATTTGTGAAATCCCCACAAATCCTCAGAATGGCTGCCATAGATTTAAGGTTTTCTGTGAATGTTCCTCAATTCTTAACATCTATATTCACCAATTATTTCGTTTCTTGAGTCACTAGACAACACCTGTGGAAAGAGGGGAAACTACAGCCCCTATTGCTGCTTGTTTTTTTTTTCTTTTATAGTTGCAAATATTTGTTCATTATGTCACAAATATTGTGCATAATTTGTAGTATTTTGGTGTATGCATGCAAGTGAAAGGCTGTGGAACAATGTAATTCTGACAAGTATTTGCTAAACCAAATCGTTCTAAACTAGGCACAATAAAACCTGACGTGATGTGCAAATAACTTAAGTACGTAATAGTGCTAAAGTACTACTCAATGTTACTGAACTACGTAAACATTTACAGTATATGCTTTGTTCAAATATATTACCAACAGAGTAACCATATGCTGTATACTCTTATACTAACATTTCATTCAATCTATCCCTCTTTCAAAGGTTGGTTTGTTAAAGACAATTAAATAGTAACAGTAATTGAAAGAGAAATACAGAATATGGCTATATGCTGTCTGTGTGTGACTAACTCACTGCTATATATAGGCTATTAAAACAGTGGAAATGAAATGTGACAAAAAATAATGAATAGTGGCAGCAGGATAGAGCTTTAAAACAGAGAAGAATCACACTGAATCAAAACAAAAAGTGTCCACTTATCTAAAATCTATAAAAAAGAACACTAGCATGTAACATATAGAGAAAAAAAATCATATATCTTTAAATGATTATTGGTGAATAAAATGATTCCACTGCGGAGTCATTTTTGTGCAGCTATGATATGCAGTACAAGCACAAACAGGAGTAAGCTTTTAAAAAGTTAGCATGAGGATTAACACCCCTCCTATGGTAAATCTCTGTACTGCATGGCGATAAATCACTCCACTTAATTTCATTACATTTTCCATTAATCCACAGCATTTTTGGCAGTCAAAATATTTTGTCTTAATGGTTTCCATACAGATTAAAAGCTTTGCTATTGCCCTTGTGAAAGTTTGAAATGTAAGTGATTTAAGGAATTTCAGGAATCCTAAAATAATGAAGTGCATTTTATTTTAAATGTAGAATTATAAGTGTTGACCCCCCATCTATCAGCCTGCTTTGTTATGACATACATCTCTTCAAAAGTGTTTCTGCTTTGAGAAGTCATATGAAACATATGACACGAGTCATATGAAATCATTAGAGTTTAAAAATGTGAGTTACAAGCTATTGACACCCACAGCCAAACCATCAGCAGCTTAACTGAGAGTAGCAAAACTTGCCCATTCGAAGCAAAAGTCATGTGATCAGAAATGGTGATCTTTGTAACACTGATTGAGTTTGGGATTTCTGTCACAATCTTAAAAACCTCCTGCAGTTCCACCACACACCCCTAGGGGATCACACATCAATATAACTATTATTTCACATGCAATGGGGGCATATTGTCACAAAAGGTCAACGCGTGTTCAGTAGGCAATGATGGTGGAAATATACACATATATTTTCTCACTCATACACTGTTTATCACCAAAAACTTTCAAGTAATATTCAAAATCAAAGAGGACACAAGACAGGAAAAATGCTTTCACACTGATGTGAAGTTAATGGTAAAATACTAGTATTCAGCGTGTGTCTCTGTTCGCTGTAAAAATAATAAAAGACTAGAATCACACATACTCCTTTGCATTACCATAACTATCCCTCTTCTTCTCAAGTACAGTGTAAGGATGCATGTGCACTGCAATTTAAAGATGACAGTAGGAATGGGAATCTCTTCTAATGGTTAGATGGGCATCACTGATTGGGAGTACTCCCTTGTCTCCAGCTCAAGAAACCAGTCATAAAAGGATTGGATTCCTCAGACTGCACTGGCAAATAATAATTAACTCTACTTTGGTCTCAGAGACACAAGCAATAATTGACAAGGCAGATCTAAAGACCTCAAAAGACACTTTACCATGTTCTTATGATGGATTAACATCAGAAAAGCATCCCAATAGGACATTATTCCAAATGCTCGTAATATTTTCAGGAGGTGAAGTGGCTGAGTAGACAACAAAAGGACATTTAGTCCTGCAGTCTGTATAGTCTCTATTGCCATATATCCAATTATCATAAATCACACTGAGCTGAATGTCAGAATTTGTGTTACTGGGAAAATGAACCCTTACAGATGAATATGAAAAACATAATGAAGAGGAAGTGTGTGCGCATGTGTGTGTCAGCACTATATGGTGGAACAAATTCTCTATACAGAGAGACATGCACAGATACCCTTGCTCTCCTTATACGGTTTGTACATTTTATCATCTCCTCGGCAGAGGTGTGTCACTGCACTGTTCTCAATCTGATCTGACAGAGTGCTGGTGTTTTCAGTGATACAACATCTTAGCAAAGTGCTCCAAAGATGAAGCCATGTTTTATTCATTCCATCTTTATAACCCATGAAAATAGACAGAGATGTAACTTCGTCCTAGTCAAACATGCTCACTGGGTCTGACAGAACTAAGTTTTCACACATTCCTACCAAGCTTGGCCTAAAATAATTGATTTGCATTAGTCGTTATTCAACCATTCATTTAAGCAGTTTTGTAGCCATATTGTTATGAAAATTACGTCTCAAGATTTATTTATTTATTTATCTTTTAGAGCACAAATACAGTATTGGTTCTTTACAAGTTCATCCCTGTGCTGAAATATGTAGCTGTAAAATCTCTGATCTGTTCCCAACATCTGCCGGATCTTAAAAAGATACATTTATAATAATTATATTATTATATGATACATCAACTATATTATTTTAATTGCTGTTTGATAAATGTAATTGTTTTTATCAGGACTTTTTGATATGCCCCTAAAATATACCAATGCAGGTCAATTCTGTGCATCAATGGTTCACAGTCTACTGGAGTCCTTTAAGCAACAACCATGATCCTGAACATTTGACAGATGTTATAGCATAAAGTAAATGCTCTCATAAATGTGCACTGATTCTGGATGAGGACAATCACCACTTCCTTTCATCCAGAGCAGAAATTTACACTATACAGTAGCTCTGGGCCACTGACCACCATCAATATTTTATCAGGCCCCAACCCTGACACATAATTTTTTCATGTGACACTTAAGCTGCTGTGGAGAGGCATGTCAGAAAAACTGCATTATTTTGTTCACTGGGATAAAAGATTGTTAGGGATACAAAATGTTATTTCTCTCATATGTGCACACATATTTCAAATATGGCATACATATTGTAAATATTCATAAGCAATGCAAGTTGACCTACAGCAAATGTGTGATTCATAAATATAAGATCTCCAGAAGGGAATTAAGGCCAAGACATCGAATACCACAGCATGACTTTTCTGGCAAAGGCCTAAAGTCATAACCTTTATTGCTGAACAATGGTAAAATAAATCCAGCCAAATACTGACTGAAAGAGAAGCCAGTCCAAACATATGCAATAAAAATTGCATGATAATTTAACTCATACTTTTACTTCACTTCACATTTTCTAATAAACAGAAGTAATGTCCATTGTCAAAAGGACTAAAGTGAGGTGACAAACAATTTACTGATGTAGAACTCATAACAATTACAGTCGGATATTATGGAGGGTGAGATCAAGAAAGAGAGAAAAAGAAGAGTGTTCTGTTTGCCCAACAGTGGTATTTGAACGACAAGGATGAGAAAGGATTTGTGGTAAAAAGGAGGTGTGGTAGGGAGGGGGGATAGGTGGACAAAAAAAAAAAAAAAAAAGCACAAAACCTTTTCAATAACTCTGCCGAGTGTTGAGGCCTCAGCTCTGCCTGTCTGTTGCCCTGGGTGCGTGTGAAATGCTTCCAGTGAACAAAGTAAGCCATGGGTGCATCCCAAAGGCCTTTGTGGCCAAAGCCTGGTGAAGAGGCTCTTCACAGTGCCAGCAAACACAGTCTACAGCCTCTCACCACAATTCTGCAGATCCTCCCATTGTGTCCCAACACACATTACACACTCGAGAGGGAAAAAGGAGAAACAAGGCAAAACTAATGAAAAGCTTTGAGTGGCTGCTCTTCTCGGAGCACACCCACACTCTAAAGCCCAAGAACTGCCCCAGACGCACACACACACACATACCTCACTTCCAGCTAATAATTGCTATTGAAACACATATTTGCTGTTGTTACCTGCACATCCTGCCACATCAAGTGGGATGGTTTTGCTGTGGTGTTACTTCAGCGACCTTGAGGGGGAGGCGTCCTATTCCTTATCACCATGCATCATGTAAACCAAAAAAAGTCTATTTCCTCCTCTCTGAAACAGTTAAAAAGAGGTTCAGCATCAAGTTAAGTAATGTGTGTGGGAACCGTCAAAACAGGTAATGCATGACAAATTGTACTGAAGCAAACTAATGCTGGTTAGTACAAATACAGTTTTCACAGAATAGTCCAGCCAAAGAATTGTGCTCATGTGTATATGTGTGTACACATTCATAACAGCATAAACAGGACGACAGTTTTAAAATTAGTGCAAAGCCTGTTCATTTTTTATTGGACGCAATAAAGCAAGAAGTCAAGAAAACGTTTGGCTTTTATTTTGAATTCTGATTTAAGTCCTTTTTTATACCGATACCTGGTACTAAACTATGACATTATGTCTTTAAGATACATTATGCTTGTGTCAGTGATGCAGACATATGATTTTTCATCAGAAATTACAGGCCTAAAACTGAGATCTCTTCCCTCCACACCTCACCATTACACACTGCACAGCATATATTGATAAATGACAAATATGCTAGGAAATTCAGGAAAATGAATTGAGATTTTTTAAGAAAGAAGGGGACGTCTGGGGTGAAGGAAAAGTAAATAGCCGAGCACAAAAGTGAATGGAAGAGTGTTCAAAAACACATAGGACAATGGTGGTGAGCAGCAGAGGTTCTTTACCTTAACAGATATCCTCCTGTAGTTACATTGGGAAAAGCTACATATTATTTGATGACTGTGCACAACATTGAGATATAGGGCTATATATAATTAGGGGTCAGTATGATTTTTTTGAAAAGAAATTAATATTTTTATTCAGTATGCATTAAATTGATTCAAAGTGATTGATCAAAAGAGTAAAGACATTTATAATCTTTCAAAAGATTTCCATTTCAAAAAATGTTCTGTTCAATTCAACCCTGAAAGAAAATGTGTTACTGTTTCCACAAAAATTTTAAGCTGTGAAACTTTCAACACTGATGATAAGAAATGTTTCTTGAGCACTAAATCAGCATATTAGACTGAATTCTGGAAGACTGGAGTAATGATGCTCAAAATTCAGCTTTACCATCACAGGAATAAATTACATTAAATGAATTAAAATAGAAAATTGTTATTTAAAATTGTAAGGATATTTTACAGTATCACTGTTAATAAATGCAGCCTTGGTGAACATTGAAAAAAGTCAAGGTTGTGCACAGTCACCTCTTCAGAATGTCTCTCTCTCTCTCCATCGCTCCACATCAAATCTT
Organism: Sinocyclocheilus rhinocerous; assembly: GCF_001515625.1. Classification (NCBI taxonomy): domain Eukaryota; kingdom Metazoa; phylum Chordata; class Actinopteri; order Cypriniformes; family Cyprinidae; genus Sinocyclocheilus; species Sinocyclocheilus rhinocerous. The sequence continues at coordinate 433,696 of NW_015659923.1, read as the reverse complement.
CACCTATTATGACTACGGTGCAACAATAAGTAGATTGAAAGTAAAATGAAGAAAGAAAAATTCTCTGCTTTAAAATTAATCTTGAAAATCTAAAAAGGTCATTTGCTCAGACCTTGGTAGAACTTGGTAGAAAAGCCTATATTTATTTTTGGAATTAATATTTCATGCATTATATAAAATGAAGGAAGGTCAGCGAGCCAGTCAGCAGTTAAGAACTTTAAAAATATGCACTGTGTATGAGCGCAGCAGAGGGAGGCAGACATGTGGCCCTGAGTGCATTTTACTGTATTTCATCAGGAAATGATATATTCTCTAAAAACAGGAAGGATGAAGAACTGGATGGAGAGGGAGGGTTAAGGGGACTCTGAGGTAACACGGGCTTGCTGGTCTGTGCAGCTTAGCTGTGCAAATTTAGACACAGTCACCATCATGGAACAAGACAGAGGGAAGATGCGGAGTAATTTTTTCAAATGTTCAGCTAATGTAAAGCTACAACAAATATGTCACAATACATGCTGTTAACATCTCCTTGAGATATTAATACATTTCAATGACATTTTAGTTTGTGGAAAATGTATTAGAATCAAAATACTGAGATGTGATATTACATGTAAATTATGCAAAAATAAAAAGTCTTCATATATTTGAAAAAATATTTAAAGATTTTTATGAAAACTTTTTGATCAGTTGTTTTGACTCAGCATTTTCGAACAGCAGCCATTGTAGCAACCATTTTTCTCTACAAAAATTGAACTTATTATTATTGATTATTTTACATATTATTATTATATTTTGGCATGCACTTTTGTTATTATAGCTGAAGAATAACTTGAAGGATACGTTTTAGATATTACTAAACTTACTGAGGAAAAATGCTGTTGACCAATCAGACATCACAGAGAATTTACAGACTACAATCAGGGACTACACAAATATCGTCACACATAATTATTCGCTTTTCCAGTTGTGTTCATGTATGAAACACATCATCTGCCTGAGTATCTTGACATGATTTCCACACATAGTTCTGTAACCACATGACATTTTTACTCAGTTATCTAACGCATGTCTCACCACCTCTCTATGTTGGGCTGGAGAAGCTCGTAAAAATATGCTCAACCTGCAAAAGAAAAACAACTTAGGTGAAGAGGATTGTCCTCAGAGGACAAATGTTTTTTTTGCCTCTCTCTTCAGTGACAGACAACTTCATAAAGACATGGCAGCTCTATTTGTCATTGGCAAAAATGTCAAATTGTAAAGATACAATACAATAATTAAGACACCAGGAACTCTGTATTGTCAACAGCACATATTTACATTTTATTTGTGCATGTTTGAGTACTTTTTTAGTCCAATAAACAATATTTTATCCAGTCACCAGTTTCATCAGGAGCTGAATAAAACATCAAATGAATCATTATTTATTAGCAGGAAAACAAGTAACATAATCCAAAACTTCCAGCTAAATTGTACGACCTTCATGATCACACCTTTATGTTTTTCAGTTTGTGGTGGAAGGGAATTCTTGTCTGGTGATGTTCAACAAAGTCTCTGACAATCTTTGTAGCATTGTGGGTAATATGAGACAAAAGTTACTCAATGGCATAGTATCAAAATACAAGAACTAGTCTATAACAAAATGCAAAGTCATGGGGATTCATGCATAAACCCATCTTCAGAATATTATGGGAAATGTCCTCCTAATAAGCCTAGAAGATGATAATCTCCCAAATAAAATAGGTACAACGCTTGTTTATAATACTTAATATGCAGCACCAGACCAGCTGTGTCCTCATACTGAAAGACACACATTGTTCGCCTCCTGTGAACTGATGGAAAAGAACCAGCTTTGAAATGTGATTTATGTATCATCTGTGTCATTCTGATAGCCATATATTCACATCATGGAGCAGCTCTGAAGCAGCTTTATGGCCAAACTGTGTTAAACACAGTTTAAACACCACATATCATTTGATGATATGGTACCAGTGTTTTTCTGAGACTTTTTAGAATTGAATTATGACTCAGAGTGTCACAATGGACATCAAGATAAGATAAGATGCATTAAGACAGGATGTGGTCGAGGAGTGTTTTTATAAATTAAAGCTGCATAATTTAAAAAAAAGAGAGAGCACAGTCACCATACATCTTCTAGAATGTTATTCTCAAAGCAGGGAAATATGCTAATCTTGACATTTTGCAACTTGTGACCTAATCAGTGAATTTAAATAAGCATCTGGCATTATAAGAATACACAGGATGTTAGCCTGAGATAGTTCATCCAAAAAAGACATTTCTCTCATGACTTAATTACCGTCATGTCATTCCAAACCTGCAATAATTTCTTTGTATTCTGTGCAATACAAAAGAAGATATTTTGAAAAATGGCTTAAAGTGTTTACGCGGCGCGATGCAATGCAACGCAACGCATAAAAAGACAGCATACGTCATTATAATCAGTAATTATGTCCCCACTGAATGCAACAAATGCCTCGTTTGTAATGGGTTTTAATGTTTTTGTCTCGTCGCTCCGGCCGGGACACGGCATCAACAGTATGTGAGGGGCGTAACATTTCCGTCTCACGCTTGAGGTATTCGGCCAATCATAACGCACTGGATAGCTGGCCAATCACAGCACACCTCGCTTTTTCAGACCGATGAGCTTTGTAAAAATCGACGCGTTTCAAAAAGGCGGGGCATAGAGGAGAAACAATAATGTACAGTATGTGGAAAATAATGTGTTTTTTTTACTTTAAACCGCATAAACACATTTCATTACACCAAATACACAAAATAATGTTCTTTTTAGCAGCATCATATGACCCCTTTCATTTTAGTCTATACAATGAAGGTCCAATGTTATTTGGACCTCAGCGTTCTTCAAAATATCTTCTTTTTGTGTCCCACCGGCGAAAGTAAGACATGAGGGCGAATAAAAGATGGGAGAATTTTCATTTTTGAGTGAACTGTGCATTTAAGGACAGTCAAAAAGCTCAAGTGATTCTTTCATTTAATACATACATTCAACCACACTTTATTTTAAGGTTCAATTCTCACTATTAGCAAACCATTAACTCTGACTTTTGCCTCAATAAACTCCTAATTTGCTGCTTACAGTAAGGTAGTTGTTAAGTTTAGGTAGTAGATAGGATTAGGGGTGTAGAATATGGTCATGCAGAATATTGCTTTATAAGTACTAATAAACAGCTAATATGTTAATAATAGGCATTCTAATAAGCAACTAGTTAATAGTGAGAATTGGTCCCTATACTAAACTGTTACCATACATTTTGTTAATTCTTAGGCATATCAAAGACAATCTAGAAAGACTAGATTTGATCTAGCATTGATATAGAAACGAGTGTCTGTAAGTCTGAAAATGATTATGCATGTGAAGCAGCCTCAACAGGTGTAGCAATTCACTTTCAAACGCTATATGATTACGACTTTTAATTATAGGATGCAGCTCTTGTTTAGGTGCATTTTAACTTTTCATTCATTTTTCCCCTCTCCTAAATATTAAGAGTTTAAATGAAATGGCCCTCTATGGGTTTTGAAACACTGATACTGCATTTACAGCAAATTGCACCTTCACTTGTAAAAAATTACAGTGCTCAGTGTGTATTTAAGTAAGACTGTGTGCCGTTTGGAAAGCAATACGAGCAGACTCCATGACCACATGAAACACAACTTAAAACTGACTTCAAAGGAGCAATGGAAGAGCAGCAGGAGCAAGCTCTGACAGCAAAAACAATAATTTAATCACATCATTATAAATATTAAGCAAAATTCGGATTTCTCTCATCATCTTTAAAGTGGCTTTTTATGATGTTTACTCTGTGTAATAAAGGGTTAGGATGATTGAGGTGTCATGTGGGTGGAACCCTCAGCTTCCCCTCGATTAACATCTAAACATGATGCGTCCGTTTATCTCTAAACTATCTGCAGACACTGATCGCTCACACCGCCTGCAGCTTACAGGTTCATCTCCAAGCTGTTAATTAAATCTTTAATTTAATTAACTCATCTTTGAGTTTCTGCCAATCGCTTTGTATACAGATACCCAGGTGTTCAAAACATAAGCCACATGACAAATGGCATTAGTGTGGAAATGCATTTGTGTCTAATATGTAACAGAGATTTTGAAAGTCATGGCAGTGTAATCCGAGGTCCCAATAACATGCAGGTTTACTGATGAGTCATGAATACGGCTGGCAATCTCACAACAGAAGCATAACATTATATTACTGTATTACATCTGTTGAGACCTGATGCCAAGTTTTCAACCATATTTATTTGTTTGTTTGGGTCTGTTTTTATTAACGAAGAAAAAAAAATAACAAAAAATGGAAAGGTCACAGCAACTCCAAACCTGTCAACTGAACATAACTCTGCTCATGTTCATTTGAGGTTCATGTTTTAATGTTCAGACAGTAGAGGCTGCACTTTATCCTCAAACAAAACAAGAACTTGAACATATCCGACTAAGTATCCAATACCATGAACTCTGGTATTCATACCTGCGAAGCGTAGAATTACACGCACAAAACGGTTTAAGTAGAACCATAATGTGCTCTTGGGAAAGGAAAAAAAGGGATGAGCTTAATCTATCCTGTGTAAACCAGGGAAATTCCTATTGTTGGCAGACAGGCCTCAGTCCTCAGGCATTTAAAGTGCATGTCTTGGCTGCACACGACTGCCTCAAGAACACAGGCAAAATCCACAAGCTCAAAAGAGATAAAAAGACAAAAACAATCAGAAGGGTTGGAATTGTAAACCACTGAACTAGAGGATATCCTCTTGTGAAGAATTTGTTCTTCATGGAAAACAAACTGGGCTTCTGTAACATGTAAAGACATACAGAGAGATGAGGAATAATACAGAGAGAGAAAGCGACGTTCACTGTGTAACAGTGTGAGAATCTCAAAGGCTAGCTCTGTTGTATGCTACAGACAGACCAGGCAAGTCCGGGCTCATGACTGTAAGCATTTAATAAATCTTCCTCTGAGGGAGGAAAGGCCTCCAGAGATTGATGAACTGCTGACAGTTTTATGGCAAAATTACTATTGTTGCACTGGGGGCACTCATCATTAGTAAAATCAATGATAAGGTATGATCTTTTCTTTTCTAACCATACTTTTCTAGCTACCAACAAGCCACCCTCCTCTTTTTCTGCCTTTAATTTCATCACTAGTCTATCAGCATCTCCCTTATAATGACATGCTGCAAGTTGCGAGGCCTGTCAAAGCGTTGCTGTGAGTTTGTCTCAGACGTTTGTACACCACTCATGCAATATTGCTTTGATCTTTAGTGACAAATGCTATGGCAAAACAATTTGGACTAATGACTCATTATGTAGACTCTCTAATGCATGAGGACAGGCAAATTAATTTAAAACGATCTCTTCAATTTCGGTGCATGCACTGGGCAGTTTGTCCAGAATTGAATGTGGCCTCCTTAAATGTCTGTGTTTGGCTGATAGTCAAAACAGTTGAATAGGTTAAAACAACAGCTCGTACTTGCATTGACCTGTACAATCTACCTAGTAGGATCATTTCTCTTAAAAAGTCAGCACTAGATTGGTTGAGCAGAGCTTTTAGCATTAATGTAACCTTCTGGCGTCTGTACACATGATTTGAGAATGTACTGCAGGTTGTGCAGAAGCATTATAATATTACTAAGAGACCATGTAATATGACTAGTGAAACGTTTGAGTCAAGTTTTCAAAGGCTGGAAAAATCAATAATATCAAAAAAGCTCAAAAAGTAATGAAAATAAACTGACATCTTTTAGGAATTCAAATAGTTAGTCTTATCTATATAAGATTCAGTATTGTTCGAATTCTTTATCTTACCAATTAATTCATTCATACATACTACACGTTCATATAAAATAAAATAATAAAATACAATAATATTATTTTCAAAAATATTTTCTACGACTAACATACATTTTTATAAGCCTTATTAAATAACTAATATATAAAACTCTTTTAAAAATATTTTAAAGGGGTCATATGATGCCATTTCAATTTTTTCCTTTCTCTTTGAAGTGTTACAAGCTCTTGGTGCATAAAGAAGATCTGTAAAGTTGCAAAGACTAAAGTCTCAAATCCAAAGAGTACCACAATAGATAACTAGGCGTACCGTGTTTACATTGGACGCGAGTAGTGCGACAAAATAGGCTACTATAGAAACCATTATAGGCTAATCAGTGACTGTTTGCACTGGATGCGACACGACACATCCCCGACAGTAAACCGATGCCTCATCTATTTATGACGTATTAAAATGATTTTTAACACTCACTTTGTCCGTCCAGTGTAGACAGACTTTAGCTGTTAACTCCACATCTGAGCCGATGTCATCGGAAGCCTGTGTGTTGCCAGATGTTGAGAGGGTTCTTGCCATCATGGACCGCAACATAGTGCTCGTTGGCTTTAAAGCAGGGCACCCTCCTGCATTCTTAACACACTCTGAGGTGTGCACGAGCGCATTTAGATTGTCTGTAATGAGCCGATTTTTTGTATAAATATAGAAGCCATATCACTACAACTACCATCATTTGAATTGTCATAAAATTATGAAATGATCGTACATTATGGGATCGTACAGTGGTCAAAATTATCGTACAAATACAATAATTATCGTACGTCTGGCAACACTGTCCCCAAAACAGAGTTTCCCACTTGCGCAATACGGAAATATCTGCTAGGCGTGCTACTTATCTTTGTCAACCTGGCAACCCTGTGTACGCGCGCTTGCTTTCTGAAAACACTGGTTAGCTTGCAGTTTAGCGATCTCCACTTCAATATTCTATTCTCAGAAAAGTGTAATTCATCAAGTGTTCATTTATATGAGAGAGAGAGAGAGAGAG